>NW_020837958.1:5312-6328 GCF_003676395.1 Aethalodelphis obliquidens | reverse complement strand
AGGGTCCTGAACAGGGTTCAGAGAGACGTGTGCAGCCCAAGAGGGCTGCACCCACCACGCTGGAAGGCAGGGAGCACGGTTTGAAGACCCTGAAGTGCAGTGAAAAGAGGATGAGGGAGGATGTCACCAGCCTGAACAGGGCTGTGATAAGTTGACCAACCGTCTAGGGCTGCCCGGGACCCAGGGAGCTGTCACTACACAAAACTACCAGTTTCAAAACAGGGAAAGTCCTGGACAAACCAGGAAAACTGGTTTCCTTAGGGAGAAACTCCCCAGCAGTGGAGAGAGGTTGGCTGCATTCTTGAGACCTGAAAGCAACTCATACAAAGAGACACTCGCCCCACCCATAGCCACCCCCCATCCCGGGCACACAGTGGGGCAGGGGCTGTGACAGAGAGAATCAGGAAGCCAGGATCCAGGAGTGGCCTGAGAACAAGGGGCAATAACTGACGGGATTCTCAGTGATGCCCTCAGACAAAAGCTTCCGTGTCCTTTGGAGGCCCCCTGGGCTAGCTCAGGCATCGCCTGGCCGGGGGCCTCAGTGTCTGAGCTGTGTGAGTGGGCCATGCTGGGAGACAACCTCTCCCAGGGCAGCCTGTGTCTCCGACACCCCTACTCTCAGCATCTGCTGCCCCGGAGAACCCCCATCTTCACTGTGTGGGTTGACCCGTTATCGGTCACACAGCACATACAGGGCTCTGGTTGTTCCTCATCCACTTTTTCATTCATTCATTCATTCAACAAACAAACATTGTGCATCCGCTGTGTGCTAGGCACTTGAGAGAGGCACTGAAGCTACAACTTGCCCTTACATCTAGTAAGGCAGACGTACATGAAACGAGTCACACACATAATAATGAATTTCCACTTCGGTACATGCTAGTAATGAGGAACTCTACAGAGTGACCAGGACAGGAGCCTGATCTAGTCTGGGGGGGAGGACTTCCCTGAAAAAATGACAAGTAAGCTGGAACCTGGAAGATGAGGAGAAATTAGCTAGACAAAGGGGATGGGGG
>NW_020837958.1:3956-5302 GCF_003676395.1 Aethalodelphis obliquidens | reverse complement strand
CACGCACCAGGGATCACCTGGGCCAACCTCTCTCCCTCTTTCTCTAACAGTATGCGGTTTCATGTAGCTATGTGGCTCGCCTGCCTACAATCATCTTCAGAATCAACGGCAACGACTACCCAGTGCCCCCTCAAGCCTACATCAGAAAGGTGAAGGGCCAACCCTGGTGGAATTGCAGAAACCCTTGGGCTCCTGCTTGCAGGAGGGGGCCCTCTGCAGGGCAAGCCACACCATTGCAGATGCCACGGAGCCCCTGTGGCTGGGCCAGTGCCTCCCACAAAACCAACCACTTGAGAATAAGGGGCAGTCTGGGACTTCCATCATCCTGAAATAAATGGAACACTGCCCCGTGCTGGCCTGGTGTGAGGCACAAGGAGAAGGGAACACTAAGGGCCTCTGCCCTCAAGCAGCTTCAGTTCAACCTGAGCCCTCAGATAGATGAACACGGAAAGTCAGCTCTAGCAATCCCTGCAATAGGCCAAGGGACAAGTGGGGTGGGTGGCCACAGTCTCAGCGTGTTGTCCCACCATAATGGTTAACGGTCTCCCTCCCACCTCGAAGGTGTCCTGCTTTGGATGACAAATTACATGGCGACCCTCGTCCTCGCCTGCGACTTCCCCTTGCTAAGCCCCAGTTCCCACTCTGTGAGTTGGGGTACCAGACCCCTCTGTGGGGAGGCTGCATGCTCCCGTGAATTAAGGGTGCACAGTGACCGCACGGCCCTTGCACAGGGTTGAGGCTTAATGTCAGTTCCCTGTGGGAGTTCAGAGGAGGCTGATGGCCTCAAAGAAGGCTTTGAGGAAGAAAGGGAATGTCAGTCATTCTAAACCCCCAGCCTCATGGAGGCATGAGGAGGCCTGCATGGGTCCAGGAGAATCTACACTGGACCCCGTGCAAATGGCACCCCCGGGGGCTGAGCCGAGGGGTGCCGGGCCAGATTAGAATGATGAAGGCTGTACACAAGGGGAGCACCAGGGTGAGTCACCCAACCCGGCCTGGAGTGGCCAGGGAGGGTGAGCGTGGGGCCAGGAAGCCTTCCTAGAGGGGCTGAGCGCAGTCTCTAAGAACGGGTCGTGGGGAAGAGGGAGAAGCAAAGGCATTCCCTGCAGAGGAAACGGCGAGCAGGGTCAGAAGGAAGGAGGGGAAATACAGGCCATCCTTGCTCTTTTTAACATTTTATTCAAGTATAGTTGATATACAGTGTTGTGTTGATTTCTGCTGTGCAGCAAACTGACTCAGTTATACATGTGTTTGTATCCTTTTTCTTCTTCTTTTCCACTAGTTGATCACGGGAGCTTGAATAGAGCTCCCTGGGCTCTACAGCAGGGCCTTGTCGTTCACCCATC
>NW_020837958.1:0-3946 GCF_003676395.1 Aethalodelphis obliquidens | reverse complement strand
TGCTCTGCAAAGCCCCATTCTCAGCAAAGAATAAAAGTTTCCATTCTCAACGGTGCTAAGACAAATGGGTGCCTCTCTTTGGGTCGGGGAGGTGCATCATGATCGGGCAGGATCTGAACCACAAGTGAGAGGAGCCCAACTCCAAGTGGCTTTAAGGAAAGGGGAGACTTACTGGAAGGACACTGGGGATCCGGGACACAGGAACCACAGCAGAGGCGAAGATCTCAGTGACTGGACCCAAGGAATCAGAAGCCATCAGCTCCCTCTTTCCCTCCCTCACTCTTTCCCGTCTCTCATCTTTGATTCTCTTAGCCTGACAACTTTCTTCCCTCACACTTCTACACATTTATCCCTATCGCGTCTAATCCCTAAGGAAAGAAGCTCAGAAAAACCTCAGGATACCAAGGAGGGCTCTGATTGGGCCACCTCAGATCACGTGTCCAGCCCTGGAGCAACCATCCTGGCGGGGGGCTTGGGGGTACTATGATTGGCTTTACTTGATCACGTGGCCCTGCCCAACGTGATTGACAGTCTCCTCCAGCACCACGTGACTGCAGCTGGGGCGAGCCAGCCCCCAAGGAAGTGGCCGCGAGTGTTCTAGACAGTGGAAGAGTTTGTGATGGCCCCCACCAACTCCACCCCCTCCTGTTTCAGAGGGATGGTAACGGGTAATAAAAATACCTTCTACCCTTCCCATCTCACAGGACCTTTGGCAGTGGCCTGCTCCAGGGGGGGTTCTGGGTGAGGCCCTTCAAGCTGAGATGGTTCCCGTTTGTCCCCCCACCCCAGTCACCAGCTCTCTGCCAGTGTCACACCTGCAGTGTCCTTTCCAGTCCCACTTCCCAAGTGATGGGCCGTGTGGATCCCTGAGCCATGCCCACCCCTCCAGGGCCCAGCATGCTCCTTCCCTTGGCCTCCAAGGCTGCTGGCGAGGATGCCACGCATGTAAAGGGGCCCCAGGGTGCACTAAGCCTTCAGCGTTTCTGAGCTTCCTCCAGGGGCAGAGCTACAAACCACTGGTTCGAGCTGCCATGGTTTGGCACATTTGGAGTGGAAGCATCACTTCTTCCCACCTGGAAGCAGAGGCCCAGGCTGGGGACAGCAGGGGTCAGAGGTGGAGGGAGACCCACGTGAGAGAAGGAGCAGGGAAGAATAAACAAGGTGGAAAACACACCCCACGCAATGCACGGTATGGGCCTTTACTCGGCCAAGACAAATCAGCGAAAGGGACGACGCCTTTCCTTCCTCATCTCTCCATTCAGGACAAATTTACGGAGCACCTACTATGTGCCAGGTGCTGGGGTGGACCCCAGGGATAGAGGGCTGGGTTAGGAACCCACCACCGATTCATGGAGACACATGAAGAGACAACCCCCAATGGGGAGGGCCAGATGGAGAAAGCAACACTGGTGTGGGTAGGGGGCCAGAGGAGTGAGGGGCTTCCTCTTCAGGGACCAGGGAAAGGCTGCAGTCGGGCGAGAGGGGGGGCATTCACTTCAGTCTTGTCACCCCACCCTGAAACACACCCCTAACCCTTGCAGTTACCTTCTCTGTGCACACCTGCCGTATGTCCACGGTTCCGTGTGTCTGGTCCCTCTGCGGTGGCCCTGGATTACGATCGGCTTGGGGGGGGTGAAAGAGGACTGGTTGCAGAGCTGACAAAGGGGGAAAAGGTGAGAGCAGAAATGGCATTTTTTTTTAAACAGCAAATGTCATGCATGGGCTTAATGGAGACTCAAGTGAACAGTTTGTCAAACTCATTTTCCAAGTGGTCTTCATGGAACCATAAGCAATGTCTCTGTTGGGGAGAAACTACCAATAAGAGTAAGAATAATAGCTCTGGTTAATTACATATGCATTTCACTGTCTCCCCATGAGCCCCTGCAGGGCATGACCCCCATTGTACAGATGAAGGAAGTCTCCTCCAATCTTGTGGCTGCAGTAGTGGTTACAGGCACATCGTAGGCCCTCAGTAAATACATGTTGAGTAAATGAATGGATGAATTAGTAGATGCTTCCACTAGAACGCACTGCTGCATCATGTCGGGACACATACGGTGTCAGCGTGGCTTACTGCCGTAATATCAAGCAGAAAGAGTCAGGCTTTGCCTCCCTAGATGAGCCTAAGGCCAGGGCTGGAGCTGTGTCAGTTAATGAGCCCACTGTTCCTGAGGCTCTATATTTGTAGCCTGTGCTACCAACATGAGGAGAAATTCTGATCTCCATCAACTTTTTAATTTTATTTCTATTTTTTTGTCTGCGCTGCATAGCATGTGGGATCTTAATTCCCCAACCAGGGTCAAACCCATGTCCTCTGCCTTGGAAGTGTGGACTCTTAACCACTGAACCGCCAAGGGAAGTCCCAAAGTCTGATCTTCGAAGCAACAATCTTCCCCCACCTTCCACTTTTATCCTTTACCCAATGCAGACCAAAGAGATTTATAGCCACCGGTGAGAGAAAAGGTAGAAAAAACAGGGAAAGATAGATCTTGAACCTTCTTGAAAGACTGTAAATTGGTACAATCTTTTTGGAATGACTTGTTCTTAAAATATGTATAGTCTTGTCCCAGTAATTTTGCTTCTAAGGTTTATGCTAAAGCGATGATCAGAAGGACCCGCAAACATACATAAGCAGGAAGTAGTCCTCAGAGTCTCCTACAAAAGGGAAAATCTGGGATGTCCCAGGCCCAGTAAACATAAAGTGTCCACAGCATAGATAGGTCATCATGCAACCAACTGCCTTAAAATTGTGTTCCAGCAGAACATTTAATGTTATGAGAAATCATTCCAATATGACATTGAGAGAAAAGAACAGAATACAAAACAGCATGATCCCAGGTTTGCTAAGCACATGGAAGACAGTGCGACGTACTCGCCAGGCACGTACATCCTGGAGCTTTTCTCCTGGGTTCAAATCCCACCTCTGACCCTTACCAGTCATGTGACCTTGGTAAGTTCATCTCTGGACATCAGTTTCCTATTCTGTAAATTTGGGATAAGCTTAGTTCCTCCCTCACTAATCATCAAGAAAATGCAAATCAAATGACAATGAGATACCATCTCCCATCAGTTAGGATGGTCATTATCAAAAAACAAAAGATAACAAGTGTTGAAGAGGATGTGGAACCCTGTACACTGTTGGTGGGGATGTAAAATGGTGTAGCCGCTGGAAAACAGAATGGAGGTTCCTCAAAAACTTAAAAAGAGAATTACTATTTGATCCAGCAATCCCACTTCTGGGTATGTATTCCAAAAAATTCACACCATGATCTCAAAGGGGTATTTGTCCTGTCATGTACGTTGCAACATCATTCACAATAGCCAAGATGCAGAAACAACTTAGCTCCATCAACAGTTGAATGGATAAAGGAAATGTGGTAGAGACATAGAATGGAATATTATTCGGCCTTTCAACATATATATTTATTATTTATTTGGCTGTGCCGGGTCTTTGTTGCGGCACTCGGGATTCTCAGTTGCGGCATGCAGGATCTTTAGCTGCATCATGCGAACTCTTAGTTGTGGCATGTGGGACCTAGTTCCCTGACCAGGGATCAAACCCAGGCCCCCTGCATTGGGAGCCCGGAGTCTTATACACTGCGCCACCAGGGAAGTCCCGGTCATGGTTTTTTATATATTTAATTTTGTTTCAGTCGATTTGATGTGATGCTAAAATTGTCCCACTTTGGCCTTTTTATATGGATTCCTAAACTTTTTGTCCAGCCCCCGGTGATCTTTGAAGGCCCTCACCTTTCTGGTCCTTCAAGATTCCCAGGCTTATCTTGTGCATTTCTTGGCCCAGCCCTGAAATCAACCATCTCTTCAAGAATCTCTGTATCTTCTGGTGGGAAATGGTGTTCAGAGGCCACAGGCTAGGCCTCAGGATTGTCACTAAGTCCCTGTTATCAAGTTGCCATTGCTTCTAGGCTTTTCAGTGGTCAGACCC
>NW_020837957.1:40777474-40814807 GCF_003676395.1 Aethalodelphis obliquidens | reverse complement strand
AATAAAATGGACAACCTGGAAGAAATGGACAAATTCTTAGAAATGCACAACCTGCCAAGACTGAATCAGGAAGAAATAGAAAATATGAACAGACCAATCACAAGCACTGAAATTGAAACTGTGATTAAAAATCTTCCAACAAACAAAAGCCCAGGACCAGATGGCTTCCCAGGCGAATTCTATCAAACATTTAGAGAAGAGCTAACACCTAGCCTTCTCAAACTCTTCCAAAATATAGCAGAGGGAGGAACACTCCCAAACTCATTCTACGAGGTCACCATCTCCCTTATACCAAAACCAGACAAGGATGTCACAAAGAAAGAAAACTACAGGCCAATATCACTGAGGAACATAGATGCAAAAATCCTCAACAAAATACTAGCAAACAGAATCCAATAGCACATTAAGATGATCATACACCATGATCAAGTGGGGTTTATTCCAGGAATGCAAGGATTCTTCAATATACGCAAATCAATCAACGTGATACTCCATATTAATAAATTGAAGGAGAAAAACCATATAACCTTCTCAGTAGACGCAGAGAAAGCTTTTGACAAAATTCAACACCAATTTATGATAAAAGCCCTGCAGAAAGTAGGCAGAGAGGGAACTTTCCTCAACATAATAAAGGCCATGTATGACAAACCCACAGCCAACATCGTTCTCAATGGTGAAAAACTGAAAGCATTTCTACTAAGATCAGGAACAAGACAAGGTTGCCCACTCTCACCACTCTTATTCAACATAGTTTTGGAAGTTTTAGCCTCAGCAATCAGAGAAGAAAAGGAAATAAAAGGAATCCAAATCAGAAAAGAAGTAAAGCTGTCACTGTTTGCAGATGACATGACACTATACATAGAGAATCCTAAAGATGCTACCAGAAAACTACTAGAACTAATCAATGAATTTCATAAAGTAGCAGGAAACAAAATTAATGCACAGAAATCTCTTGCATTCCTATACACTAATGATGAAAAATATGAAAGTGAAATCAAGATAACACTACCATTTACCATTGCGACAAAAATAATAAAATACCTAGGAATAAACCTACTTAAGGAGACAAAAGACCTGATGTAGAAAATTATAAGACACTGATGAAAGAAATTTAAGATGATACAAATAGATGGAGAGTTATACCATGTTCTTGGATTGGAAGAATCAACATTGGGTAAATGACTCTACTACCCAAAGTGATCTACAGATTCAATGCAATCCTTATCAAACTACCACTGGCATTTTTCACAGAACTAGAACAAAAAAATTCACAATTTGTATGGAAACACAAAAAACTCCGAATAGCCAAAGCAATCTTGAGAATGAAAAACGGAGCTGGAGGAATCAGGCTCCCTGACTTCACACTATACTACAAAGCTACAGTAATCAAGACAGTATGGTACTGTCACAAAAACAGAAATATAGATCAATGGAACAGGATAGAAAGCCCAGAGATAAACCCACGCACATATGGTCACCTTATATTTGATTAAGGAGGCAGGAATGTACAGTGGAGAAAGGACAGCCTCTTCAATAAATGGTGCTGGGAAAACTGGACAGGTACATGTAAAAGTATGAGATTAGATGACTCCCTAACACCATACACAAAAAGAAGCTCAAAATGGATTAAAGACCTAAATGCAAGGCCAGAAACTATCAAACTCTTAGAGGAAAACATAGGCAGAACACTCTATAACATAAATCACAGCAAGATCCTTTTTGACCCACCTCCTAGAGAAATGGAAACAAAAATAAACAAATGGGACCTAATGAAACTTCAAAGCTTTTGCACAGCAAAGGAAACCATAAACAAGACCAAAAGACAACCGTCAGAATGGGAGAAAATATTTGCAAATGAAGCAACTGACAAAGGTTTAATCTCCAAAATTTATAAGCAGCTCATGTAGCTCAATAGCAAAAAAACAAACAACCCAATCCAAAAATGGGCAGAAGACCTAAACAGACATTTCTCCAAAGAAGATATACAGACTGCCAACAAATACATGAAAGAATACTCAACATCATTAATTATTAGAGAAATGCAAATCAAAAGTACAATGAGATATCATCTCACACCAGTCAGAATGGCCATCATCAAAAAATCTAGAAACAATAAATGTGGGAGAGGATGTGGAGAAAAGGGAACCCTCTTGCACTGTTGGTGGGTATGTTAATTGATACAGCCAATATGGAGAACAGTATGGAGGTTCCTTAAAAAACTACAAATAGAACTACCATACAACCCAGCAATCCCACTACTGGGCATATACCCTGAGAAAACCAAAATTCAAAAAGAGTCATGTACCAAAATGTTCATTGCAGCTTTATTTACAATAGCCCGGAGATGGAAACAACCTAAGTGTCCATCATCGGATGAATGGATAAAGAAGATGTGGCACATAAATACAATGGAATATTACTCAGCCATAAAAAGAAAAGTCATTGAGCTATTTGTAATGAGGTGGATAGACCTAGAGTCTGTCATACAGAGTAAAGTAAGTCAGAAAGAGAAAGACAAATACCGTATGCTAACACATATATATGGAATTTTAGAAAAAAAAATGTCATGAAGCACGTAGGGGTAAGACAGGAATAAATACACAGACCTACTAGAGAATGGACTTGAGGATATGGGGAGGGGGAAGGGTAAGCTGTGACAAAGCGAGAGAGAGGCATGGACATATATACACTACCAAACGTAAGGTAGATAGCTAGTGGGAAGCAGCTGCATAGCACAGGGAGATCACCTCGGTGCTTTGTGACCGCCTGGAGGGGTGGGAAGGAGGGAGATGCAAGAGGGAAGAGATATGGGAACATATGTATATATATAACCTATTCACTTTGTTATAAAGCAGAAACTAACACACCATTGTAAAGCAATTATACTCCAATAAATATGTAAAAAAAAAAAAAAGAGACAAGTATTTTCTTTTGAGTTATCTGTAAGTTTGTTCTAGTTGCCCTTGTTTTTCTTTCCTACCCTTAGACATATGTTTATTCCTTTCATTTTTTTCATCTAACTATTTTCTCCATTCTTGTTCCCAAAATGATTTTCAGAGTAAGATGTTATAGCAGCAGTTTACATGGTAACAATTATTTGGCTTGTCCAATACTTTCTGTCCTTCTGAATTATGCACCTTTCCCCTTTCCAGTGGTGTGAGGAGAGGAGGGAGTAAGTTGAGCTATGGCAGCTATGGTTTCTTTGAAATGGAAGAAGTCAGACGAAGAGAATGAAGCCAAGATTAGCAATTTTGAGAATGTGGGAAGATTCTGTTGTTCTATCCTTCAACTTCCGCTGCCTCTAAGGTCTAGCAGCATTCCTCCTATTGCATAATATTGTTCAAGTTGGGTTTCTGTCACTTGCCACCCCAAGTGCTGACTAAATTCGAATGAAAAGGAGTTTAAATGTTCAATGACCTCATCTTTTGATTACATTTGTGGTGATCTGGTGACTTTACAATTTCAATTTTATAACTTTTAACATTGTGGTATATATAAGACTTTGATTATTTCTAGTAATTATCATATTGTTTTGTTCAATACTTGATGGTCAAGATCTAAATAATTTTTTTTGGAATCATAGTAGTTGAAGGGAATTGGAGAGGGCATATTTGTCCACTCCAACCTGCAGAGAATAACTCATCCTTCAAGGTTTAACTCAATACTTTCACTGAGATTATTTTCCCACAAAGAATTAATTATTTCTTCCTCTTTAGAACATTTTTTCTATGCTGCTAATATAGCATCTAACACTTTATATGGGTGTTTGGATTGATGTATAAAATGTATGTTGTGGGGTCTTTGGCTTTATAGTTCAATATGTAGCATATACTTACCTAGCATTCTCTAAATATTTGATACATTTATTACATAAATAAAAAAATTATTAAATTTAATTTACAATATGGAAACTAAGATAAAAATGAGAGGTACAAAGGACATTAGAAATCATCTAATATAAATTTCTTAGTTTATAAATTTGTAAACTGAGGGCTACAGAGTTGAATTTTTTTCCAACCTCACACGCAACTAATTACTAGCAAAATTAGAATTAAAGCACAGCTCTTCGTTCAGCTACACCAGGTTGTAACTTTAAGAAGGTGTTTTCTCACATTAAACCTATGTGATGCATTCATGCTTTGAGAAAAGAGAGAGCTCATATACCCAAGGAGGGTGGCCCTCGTCATCCTCCATAAAATTGCTCAAAATGGATACCCTTGATTTCTCATTTGGTGAAAACTGCCTTGACTTTGTAACCCTGAAGGGAGCACATTATTCTGAGCATGTGTCATTTAATAGTATACTGTCTATTCTGTGTTTGAAATATTTAAATTGGCATACAAAAATTCCTTTATGTTGGAGATGTTTAAAAATCAGGTATTTAAATTATAATTATGGGTCTGTTTTGGATGTTTCAAATGTGATTCACATGTTTGATCAGCCTTCTTGGTGAGATTATACATCTTCTTTTATTTTAGAGCATTGCATAATTGTCTTTGTGGTTTAGGATATAGTTGTAGTTGGGAATTTCCATGTGTGTTATGTAGGATCCATGTAGTCTTGGTGTTCAACTTTTGTAATGATGGTGAATACCAGGGAAGACAATTTTGGCACTGAATAGGAGCCCTGATAATAAGAGACTGATAACATTTTGGCCCAGGTGGGCATTGTCAAATGTTGATTGCTTAAATGTTGATGTCCTTAATGTATCAAGAACTTTTAAGGGGGAAGAAATGTACTTCTGAGGATCAACACCTCTAAATCAGAGTAATATCTCTTTCGATAACAGATTGATTGTGGAATGTGGCTTCAGATAACAGAGGAGATGAGAAAAGTCTAATCTGAGGGTGAATTATAATTGAAATTATAGCAATATACAGATTACCTATATGAATCTTCATGAAAATTTACTCTTTTCAACTGAATTTGAGGCATTCATTACCTATTCTCAAGCTGCTGGTGTGAATCACAAGTTCTTTCTTAAATTCTGTAAACTGGATAGGACTGATGGGAACCTCATGGATACTACATATACTATAAGGATTTCTGGTTCAGGTACCAGTCATGCTGTACTGCAATCAGTTTAGCTGCTGAGATTTTAAGAAGGGGACAGATAGACACACTTGTCCATCTGTGTTGCCTGTGACCTCCAAGACATTCAGGAGAGAACTGAATCCCTACATTTATTCTAGGGCCAGTGATCAACCTTATTTCATTATAGGATATCATTTCTCTACATTATTATTTTTGCTACATTATATCAATAATTTAAGAAATATTTTTGCTCATGGGTCAGCAATATATTTCAAGTATAACTTTTATTAAATATTTATAAAAACAAACATTTTATTTTTCTCTACACACTTACTAGACATTTTTTTCTTGGTATATATTGACATGATACATTTTTTTAAAAATTATGAGTATAGACAAACATACTAATGCTCTTGAAGGAGAGAGATGAAAACTCATATTCCAACTACATTTGAGAAGACTGACATATTTTATGTTTCATAATTATCTTTAAAGTTCCCAATTGCATTACTGTTCAAAAGACTTAATTTACTATGTGTCAATGAAAGAATAAAAGAACCTCCCAGACAACTGCTATTTCAGATGAGAAAGTATTTCATTCCTTTGTGCTGTCAGAGTATAAAACTTCCATGTGAAGGGCGTTTTTAACCTTCTTTTGTTGTACTCAAAGTCATGGCATCATTTTGGTCAAGGTTGACATTCAACAGAAGCATAAAATATTAATTTAATAAAATTTTCAAGTATGTAGATTTTCTGTATTTATTAATTGGTAACGTCTTTAGGTCTTTTTCTCTCAAAAGTATTTTACAATACTTATATGAAAGCAAACTAATATATGAAAGCAATCTCAAAACTAGCTTGACAAAATTGATCCATCTCTTGAGAATTTTACTAGCCTACTGAGATTTTTTTAACCCTTCTCCCACATTTCCTGTTCTTTCACCAAAGGATCACTTCATTCAATATCTTATATTGTACCCTCGATGACCCTTTTCACTATGTGCCTTTTGGAACTACTAGGGAGAGTTTGATGAATTGATAATAGCCTGGGGGAATGGCTGCTGATTTTGTTCTTCATCTGAAATCGCTCAGTAGCAGAAAGCCTACCTCCTTATAAATTTACATTTGGGTCATTTTCAATCTGCAAATCACATTAACTATAAACCTACTTGCATTTTCATATATAATTTTTTACATTTGTTTTTGGCTATACTGTCTGTTATCTTTTTTGGATGGCAGTACAGAGACTCGTTTTAATCACAGGTCTAGGTTCATGGCACACTATCATCAGTCCTCATTTTATTTTATTTTAATTAATTATCCCTTTCTTCAACAATCACTAGTCCTTTTCCTCTTTTGCCCCTTCCTCTACCCAAAACACTCCATTTTGTTTAAGGTTATGTACATTTGTATATTCTATCCTGATGGAATATTGTTTTGAATATTTGAAAAAAAATTTTATGTAAATGGTATTGTACCATAGATTATAGTTCTCCTTTGGTTTCTTACACTTTTTAAAATGCAGTAATATATTCATGTCCATCCACGTTTATGAATGCACGTCTAATTCATTGTTTCTGACTGTTGCATGGTATTTTATAGTGTATGTATACCATATTTAATTATCTGTTCTTTCAACAATGGACAACAAAGTTACCTGATGTTTGTACCAACCCCACCGGGACCTCTCTGGTGTTGTAGGGGTGGAAGTAGGAAAAAACTGTGGGTGGAAGACATGCCCAGGAGATGGAAAGTCTGCCTACACTTATTTTTAGGTCCTCCACACCACATATGGGTTTGAACTCTGTTTTGCCTCTACCATCCTGGTGTTGGCCAGAGATGCTTTTCCCTGTTTCAGAGAGAGGAGGGGAGGGGGCCAACAGTGATCTACCTAGGGATTTATTTTTGTTGTTAATTTTCCAGTGAGAAATCTTATCTGTCTTCTATCACATATCAAGCATTGAATTTTAATAAAGGAAGTTAGAAGCCTGTGTTCTTAGTGTTTTTACAAACCAAGAATCTATCATTATTTTTAGAAGACAAATTCTTATTTAAAATGTGGACATGAGTAAATGTGGACATCGGAGAGATACAGACTTAAAAATGTATTTTCATTGGGCACATTTAAGGTACATAGTGTTGAACTGGCATCTACTCTAAGTAAACATTAGAGCTATTAACCGCATTAAGAACCACAACTCTCACAGGAAGAATTAATGGCTATACGAAATGACCACAGATTTATATGAAGTAATGAAAAAAAATGCCTCTGGGAAAGATTTCTCAAAATTATTGCAGCAATATATTTTCTGGTCATGTTCTCACCTTCTAAGCAAATTTTGATCTTTGTGATCTCTTTTATCTCTTTGATCTCATACTTTGAAACAACTCTTTTTTCTTGGTGGAGGGAACAGGACTTGACATACAAGCACCTTTCTCTGCTCTGTGAACTCTGACACCTGCCTAGACACTACCTGGAATCTTCCACTGGAAAACAAAACAAATCAAAAAGAAAATAGAAACAAACAATAGGGAATTCCCTGACAGTCCAGTGGTTAGGATTCAGTGTGTTTACTGTGGAGGGCCCCGGTTTGATCCTTGGTCGGGGAACTAAGATCCCACAAGTCTTGGGGTGTGGCCAAAAATTAAAAAAACAAACAATAAACAATAAAATACCTCATTGAAGCCATATCTCACCCTAATTACTGTCTTGTAGCCTTCACAGCCAAATTTCTTCAGAGATTCCCTTCCTACTGTGGCATCCTTAACACTCCACTCTAAACTAATGTCGCCCTACAGGGCCAAATTCAAAACTTTTAATTTTTGCTTTACATTTTCTCATGTTGGCAAAATGATATTATGAACCAATTCTTTCACCTCAAAATACTATCTTGTTCAGTTTCTAACTCTCCAGGAAATTTCTCATCTCCTTTGTCTCATAACACACTCAACTCAGAAATGTTCTTTCCTTCTCTTGTCACTCTACTCTCCCTCCCCAATCAATTTCATAACTTCATTTACCACATATCTATTTGCCAGAAATTTTCAAATCTGTATCTTCAGTCCAGACATCACTCCTAACTCCATATATCCAACTTGATATTAACTCTCACCTTGGTGAGTTCACAGGCACCTCAAACTAGGGTTGTCCAAACTGAACTCATGATCTCTCCAATCCCCTACTCCCACACACCAATCCCTCTCCCTCACCCGCTCCTTTCAGTTTTCTGTAATGTTCCATTTGGGTACTACCATCTATCCAATCATACAATCTATAAATGGATGAGCTGTCCTTTAAATTGTCCTCTCCTTTTCCAATCTTGATATGTAATCAATCACCACATCCTAATTATATTTCCAAGATATATTTAAATATACTGTATTCATGTTCCCCACTCTTTCCACACTTCCACCTTTCAATTCAGTCTGTACGCAGTGGTCAGAGTGAATTTAATAAATCCTAAATCAAATTTTTATATGCCTTCAAATGGTACCAAGGTCTATATAATTCCATTAAACTCTTCATGGATTGAGTCCTGCCTATCACACTTACAGTTCTGCTCATCACTCTTCGTTGTCAAACTCAATGTCTTTCAGTCCTTGTGCTTTCCCACCTCTCTGCCTGCCATCGTGGTTTTCCCTCTGCCTGGAATACTCTTCCTACATCATGTTCTCCCATTTCACTTGAATAACTCTTATGCGCCCTTTGGTACTTGGTTTAAACCTTACCTTCCCAGATTAGGTGAGGATCCCTTTTTGACGAGTTTATGTGGAACCCTGTACTTCTCCTTTTATAACATTCTTTAACCTTGTGATTATTTGTTTATTAACTTTCCATGCTACAATTTATGTTGCAGGTGGGAAAAATAATTATCTTATTCTCTTGGCAGGGTGTCTGGCACCATAGGCACTCTAAAATATTTGATGAATAAATGAATGACTCCTTAAAGAAAGAAATTAATCTTCTGAAATTCATTCATGTATAATAATTTCCAGAAAGCCTTTCCTTAACTTTTTGTTTTGGCTAAGTTCCCTTTCTCTTTATACTTTGGTATCTTATCCATGACCCCATATTCACCTATTACTAAATTGGGGTGAAAATACCTGCTTCTGGATCTGCCATCACTGAACTCTGCTTCAGAACTTTTATCAGTGGGAAAGGACTGCCTTGGATTGAAGCCCAGCTCTGCTACCAAATAGCTATATTATCTTGGATAAGCTCTGCCTCAGTTTCCTCCTCTATAAAAAGGAGATAATAATAATACTTCCATTGTAATTCATTGTTAGGATTAAATGACAACACATATGATAAGTGTTCAATAAATATTACTTACTATTATTACTAATTTTTTGTATTGATTTGTATATTCTGCATTTGCTGTGAATGATAAGGCAAATTGCCTAAGGCAGTAGAGAAAGAGAGGGAGAAACAAAATTACCATTTAAATGAATACATTATTTCATATAAAATATGTATTTGAGTACCTATTTCTAAATTCAATTCAATTCATCTTTCACACTGCAACCAGAATTATATTGTAAAAATGCAGGTTTTCTTTTGCTACTTCCCTCATCAAAATTTCTCCAATGATTCCTTATCACTTATAGGAAAAAAATACAAAAGCTTTAGCATGGAATGAAATGGTCCATGTTAACCTTTCCTGACTTGCCTCCTCAAATTTTTTCTTCTGTCCTGTTACTCTTTCTTGTTTCAGCCTTATTTACCTGCCATTGAGAGAAAGAGAGAGAGAGAGAGAGGAGAAAGAAGAAAGAAGGCTAATGCTCTTCTCTCTCTCAAGCACCAGATCTGTACATGATCAAATTCTACTTCCTCTTCAAAGTCTTTTTGAGTCATTTGTATTCTCCCCCATCTCCTCCTCACTCCGAAAATAATTATATTTTCTCTTTTCTAAATTCTTATGGCATCTTGTGAGTGCATATTATGATACTTGTCATATTTTATGGTAATTATTTATGAATCTATTTCTTCACTGGATTATGAGCTCCTTGAGGGCAGGGACTTCGTAGATCATAGCAGTTCAGAATACAGGTCTTGCATTTTAATTGTAGTTTCATCTCTTCCAGGCTCCGTGATCTTGAGCCAGTTTATTTTGGCTTCTCCAGAAAACAGAGATAATGTTAGTACTTACCTGAGGATTAAAGAAGTGCCTAAGACATAAGAAGAGCTCAGTAGATGCTAGCCATTATTATTATTAGTTATATAACATATTGGTGCATAGTAATCCCCAAACCTAGTGGCTTACACCAATAACCATTTTATTATGTTACAATTTTGTAGGTCAGAAATCTAAGCAGGGTGTGTCTGGACAGTTTTCTGCTCTTTGTAGCATTGACTAAGACCAGCTCGTCTGGAAGATCCAAGATGGCTTCATTCAACATCTGATGTTTTGATGAGAATGGCAGGAAGACTGAGTTCAGCTGACTGAGTGCCTACACACGGTGTCTCCACCAGGCAGCCTCAGGGTAGTCAGACTTCCCTGAGAGCAAGAGTTTCAAGAGAACTAGGGAGAAGATGCATGGCTTTTGATGAACTGGCCTCAAAATCCATGCTCTTTCATTTCTACTGCCTTCTGTTGGTTATGAGCAAGTTCTAAGACCAGCCCAGTTGAAGAGGAGAAGAATCAGACTCCACCTCCTGATAGAATAGTAGCCAGGTCACATTGTAGGAACACCTGTGGGATGGGAGAGAGTGCTGCTGCCATTGTTGGAAAACGCAGTGCACCACAGTATTGTCAGTGTTGAAAAGAGGGCCAGACATTCAATCAATATTCAAATGGATAAATGAGAGATTCTAGGGGAAGGAAAAAAGTAGAACACAGTCCTTGCCCCTCAGGATTTTTTAACTCTGTCCTCACTAGCTGCTGAGAATCAGAGACAGCCACATAAAAAACAGGCTCCATTCTTCTTTTTCTTTTTATCTTCTAAAATAAATCTCAGGGCATAGTGTTTTGAAACTGGAAATGAAAGTGTTTGTTTTCATGGACTGACATCCAGTTCTCAACTTCCCCTCCAATCATCCCCACCCCTACATATCTATCATGTTTTAAACTTTAATTAAGTTTTGTATCAGTTGTCTTAGTAGTTCAACACAAAGAGATAAAGTTTTTCTTTTTTAAAAAATTTATTTATTTATTATTTATATTTGGTTGCATTGGGTCTCTGTTGCGGTGCATGGGCCTCTCATTGTGGTGGCTTCTTTTGTTGTGGAGCATGGGCTCTAGGCATGCGGGCTTCAGTAGTTGTGGCACGTGGGCTCAGTAGTTGTGGCTTGTGGGCTATAGAGCGTGGGCGTAGAGCACAGGCTCAGTAGCTGCGGAGCATGGGCTTAGCTGCTCCGCAGCATGTGGGATTTTCCCAGACCAGGGCTTGAACCCATGTCCCCTGCATTGGCAGGTGGGCTCCTAACCACTGCGCCACCAGGAAAGCCCCAAGTTTTTCTTTTATAGGAAAAAATATAGGGAGTTTTATGATAAAGCGTTTACTGTTTAATTATCTCTATGAATGTTAACTATAATTTTAAGATAATAATTAAACTTCTAAGTCTCATACAATGTTTCACAAGTCCAAAATTATTATATCAAATGAATGAAAATTAAAAACTAATTGACCTAGGGCTTCCCTGGTGGCGCAGTGGTTGAGAGTCCACCTGCCGATGCAGGGCACAAGGGTTCGTGCCTTGGTCCGGGAAGATCCCACATGCCGCGGAGCAGCTGGGCCCGTGAGCCATGGCCGCTGGGCCTGCGCGTCCGGAGCCTGTGCTCCACAATGGGAGAGGGCACAGCAGTGAGAGGCCCGCGTACCGCAAAAAAAGAAAAAACAAAAACAAACAAAAAAAACCTAATTGATCTAAAAATCTCTGATAAAAATTGTTAGTATGTAGAAAAAAACCTCTTAGAACAACAACAACAAAAATACCCCTGGGCCTATTTATGGAATCCCCTGCCCATGTGCCCAAGTGATCTTTAGGTTCAGCTTTCTGATGGGGATATAACTATACCAGAAAGTATACTGTATTTTCTAAGTTCATAGTTATTACACAAAATATTACTGAATCTGGAAATAAAAACTTTAGAAATCACCATAGCAACAATAGGAAATACCTATCCAAAGACACATAGTACATGTTAAAGGCTTGTCCAAGTAATGGCACAACAGCCTGAGCTCTAACAAGACAAAAAAGAATTCTCTCCCAAACTGAGTATGGTGTGTCTTGTCCAATGAAAACAAGCTCAGTTTCATTATTTACATGCATTGGTTAGTTGAATCTTCATCAAAATTTGGAACGTCTTGCTGAGCAGTGGGTAAGCCAAGATTCTAAATTCAAGATTTTCCTTTCTGTTGGACAACAGCCCAGCTCACTGAAGTGGAGAGTTGCATTTATTACAATTCAAAAGCACCTAAAGGACTTAGAGAAAGAATATGCATTGATTTACTGTGACTATTGGCTGCTATGATTTGGCAGAAACCAAGGGGCACAGAAAATTATGCTTTTTTAAACATCTATTCAAGCAATTGCAGAGGCAAGTAAACCAGTTCAGCTGTGTGAAATTTAGTGTTATGTTTTGTTCAGTTATTTATTTTGTGATTTAATCTCTACATGTTGGTGAGAATATACATGATTGAACTTTTTATTGATAATATCTAATTATGTTTAAATATAAAGGAGTATAAACAATCCCTGAATGAAATGTATTCAAACGATAAAAATGGGTATAACTACTTCCTGAATGAGAAATAGTCAAACATTACTGAATCCTTGAGATTTAAGCAAGTAGACATAATTCTTCAGTAGAGATTCTAAAGCAACTCAACTTGGTATCTGTTTAGTAGAGTTATTGGCTATGCAATAAATGTTGAAGAGATTCCCATTTCTACTCATTTGTCTTTGAGCTTTTCCCCCAGAGTTAACTTCCACATGGAATCCTTGTACTCCCTCCTGCCATGGAAGAGAAGCCAAATAGTGAGTGTCTATCAGGCATCTCATCATTAAATCTGAAGGGCAATAATCATTGGTTTGGGCTCAAAAAAGTAAGCTTCATTCATTATCTTTTTTTTGTTAGTTGTTTAGTTTTTCCAAATTCTCATGTTTATCTTTAAGATACAAAGAACTATTCATTAACTCATGAATGTATTATTTTGTAAACACTACTAACTTCTATTATGTGCCAGGTATTCTGGAAGCTACAATCATTACTTTGAGTGTCAAATTGTAAACAAAAGAAAGTCATTAAACTGCACTTGCTCACGTTGGGGGAGACAAGTAATTGTAGGCAATTATATTGTGCTGTATGTGATAAATATACAGTATATACACTCAAGCCCATGCGTTATGCCATGGAAGCCCATAAGAGACGGACACCCCCTCTTTCCCTGGAGACTTAGAGAAGTTCTTGGTGAAGGTGACAATATGTGGGAAGGAAATATTTGTTGTTATTTTCTGTTTTATTTTTAATCAGAAAATATACATTGCTTAAAGGAAATGGTCTTTATTTCTCCATCATTCTCCGTTAAAGTGTTAACATTGGGTTGCAAACTTCCCACCTCTTCATCATCACTATTGGAAGAAAATGTATACAAATTATATACAGGATTTGTCTGTTATGCAGCATAATTTGATTTTTGACATTTTAGGAATTAGTCACTTGCAGCTGAGGTAAAGGTGAGAATAGAGGGGAAAGCTACAAAGGAAATCACAATGGCTTAAAAAAAAATCACCGTTCAACTCATTGGTTCTGCAGTGACAGAACAGGGAATAAGACCATTCTGCACCATTTATTTGATTGGCAAGATCCTCCTTAAAGGCAGTTCCTTAGGTGGCTCTTCTTTCAACAGAGCAGTCCCCAAGGCAATTCTATTAACATATATTTCCTGATGGTGATATCAGTTGTTGTTATGAAATGTTTTATGTTCATCTTTCCATTTATTCATTTGATGAATATTTACTAACAGCCACGGGATCAGGCACTATTTTAGGTGCTTGGAATACATGCAGGAATGTGCTAGTAAATGTTTAATAATGGCTGGGGCGGGGAACCGGTTGATGGGTAGCACTTGCGGGTTTTCTCTGGTGTAAATACTCCTGTGATAGTTGATTTCAAATTAGCAACAGATGTCACTGAATGAGGAGTTGGGAAAAGTACAGAATCAGCTCTTGTGAACTCTGAGAGCTGACTTTAGTACACCACTGCACACTTCAACGAACAAAATACATGAAAAGTGTGCCCTCACAGAGCTAACATTGTACATTATATTATTTAATCCTTGGGACATAGCCACTCTCTTCTGAAATATTAACCACCACATATTAGATAATAGGAAGCACAATCAGAGACATTAAGTAGCTAGAATTAACTCACCCAGCTAAGAAGGTGTTGGAACCTGGACTCATCTCCAGAATTTCTGATGTGATGGCTATACTTGTCACATTGTGTAACCAATTCCTCATGATAGCTCACTGCAGCGTTTTGAAAGCTTCAGGTTGTCATTCAGCCAGCAATCAAAAAAAGGAAGAAGAAATAGAATTTTAAAAATCAGAGTTCATTGTTCAGTATAAGGGGTATGCATTTTTTTGAAACTTTTGTTTCAATTATGAGTGCCTATGATCACAAATTAAAATTTACTTCTTTCTCTAGATTGTAGTCAAAATAAGTTTGAAAAAAAACTTTATTGACAAAGTCCTCCTAGAATTGCCCTTTAATGATATGTGGTACAGGGGAAATGTCCAAAGGGTGTAATTATGGGGAACCCTAGTGAATTGGGTGTCATCTCATGGGAGAGCCTCAGAAACACAAATGTACACTTGAGGTCAAACGGGTAGCCTTTGCTCTACCGTGGATCCACATTTAGGTCTTAATTATATCTCCAGTTACTGTCTGAACACCTCTCAGAAGAAACAGGGGAATGCTTTCACTTACAGAAAATGAGTCAAAGCCTCTGAGGTAAGAACATGACAGGCTTTAAAACTGATCTCTTACGTTTGTTGTTGATGTTATTGCAATGGCCTTTTTTTTTTTTTTTTTACATCTTTATTGGAGTATAATTGCTTTACAATGGTGTGTTAGTTTCTGCTTTATAACAAAGTGAAACAGTTATACATATGTTCCCACATCTCTTCCCTCTTGCGTCCTCCTCCCTCCCACCCTCGCTATCCCACCCCTCTAGATGGTCACAAAGCACCGAGTTGATCTCCCTGTGCTATGCAGCTGCTTCCCACTAGCTATCTATTTTACGTTTGGTAGTGTATATATGTCCATGCCACTCTCTCACTTTGTCACAGCTTACACTTCCCCATCCCCATATCCTCAAGTCCATTCTTTAGTAGGTCTGTGTCTTTATTCCTGTCTTACTCCTAGGTTCTTCATGACATTTTTTTTTCCTTAGATTCCATATATATGTGTTAGCATATGGTATTTGTCTTTCTCTTTCTGACTTACTTCACTCTGTATGACAGACTCTAGGTCCATCCACCTCACTACAGATAACTCAATTTGGTTTCTTTTTATGGCTGAGTAATATTCCATTGTATATATGTGCCACATCTTCTTTATCCATTCATCCAATGATGGACACTTAGGTTGTTTCCATCTCCTGGCTATTGTAAATAAAGCTGCAATGAATATTTTGGTACATGACTCTTTTTGAATTATGGTTTTCTAAGGGTATATGCCCGGTAGTGGGATTGCTGGGTCATATGGAAGTTCTACTTATAGTTTTTTAAGGAACCTCCATACTGTTCTCCATAGTGGCTGTACCAATTCACATTCCCACCAGCAGTGCAAGAGTGTTCCCTTTTCTCCACACCCTCTCCAGCATTTATTGTTTCTATATTTTTTGATGATGGCCATTCTGACTGGTATGAGATGATACCTCATTGCAGTTTTGAATTGCATTTCTCTAATGATTAGTGATGTTGAGCATCCTTTCATGTGTTTGTGGGCAATCTGTATATCTTCTTTGGAGAAATGTCTAGTTAGGTCTTCTGCCCATTTTTGGATTGGGTTGTTTGTTTTGTCGTTATTGAGCTGCATGAGCTGCTTGTAAATTTTGGAGATTAATCCTTTGTCAGTTGCTTCATTTGCAAATATTTTCTCCCATTCTGAAGGTTGTCTTTTGGTCTTGTTTATGGTTTCCTTTGCTGTGCAAAAGCTTTGAAGTTTCATTAGGTCCCATTAGATTACTTTTGTTTTTATTTCCATTTCTTTAGGAGGTGGGTCAAAAAGGATCTTGCTGTGATTTATGTCATAGAGTGTTCTGCCTATGTTCTCCTCTAAGAGTTTGATGGTGTCTGGCCTTACATTTAGATCTTTCATCTATTTTGAGTTTATTTTTGTGTATGGTGTTACGGAATGATTTAATCTCATACTTCTACATGTACCTGTCCAGTTTTCCCAGCACCACTTATTGAAGAGGCTGTCCTTCCTCCACTGTACATTACTGCCTCCTTTATCAAAGATAATGTGACCAGATGTGCATGGGTTTATCTCTGGGCTTTCTATCCTGTTCCATTGATCTATATTTCTGTTTTTGTGACAGTACCATAATGTCTTGATTATTGTAGCTTTGTAGTATAGTCTGAAGTCAGGGAGCCTGATTCCTCCAGCTCCATTTTTCGTTCTCAAGATTGCTTTGGTTATTCGGGGTCTTTTGTGTTTCCATACAAATTGTGAAATTTTTTGTTCTAGTTCTGTGAAAAATGCCAATGGTAGTTTGACAGGGATTGCATTGAATCTGTAGATCACTTTGTGTAGTAGAGTCATTTTTACAATGTTGATTCTTCCAATCTAAGAAAATGGTATATCTCTCCATCTATTTGTATCATCTTTAATTTCTCTCATCAGTGTCTTATAATTTTCTGCATACAGGTCTTTTGTCTCCTTAGGTAGCTTTATTCCTAGATATTTTATTCTTTATGTTGCAGTGGTAAATGGGAGTGTTTTCTTGATTTCACTTTCAGATTTTTCATCATTAGTGTATAGGAATGCCACAGATTTCTGTGCATTAATTTTGTATCCTGCTAATTTACCAAATTCATTGATTAGCTCTAGTAGTTTTCTAGTAGCATCTTTACGATTCTCTATGAATAGTATCATGTCATCTGCAAACAATGACAGCTTTACTTCTTCTTTTCCTATTTGGATTCCTTTTATTTCCTTTTCTTCTCTGATTGCTGTGGCTAAAACTTCCAAAACTATGTTGAATAAGAGTGGTGAGAGTGGGCAACCTTTTCTTGTTCTGATCTTACTGGAAATGCTTTCAGTTTTTCACCATTGAGGACGATGTGGGCTGTGGGCTTGTCATATGTGGCCTTTATTATGTTGAGGAAAGTTCCCTCTATGCCTACTTTCTGGAGGGTTTTTATCATATATGGGTGTTGAATTTTGTTGAAAGATTTCTGTGCATCTATTGAGATGACCATATGGTATTTCTCCTTCAATTTGTTAATACGGTGTATCACATTGATTGATTTGTGTATATTGAAGAATCCTTGCATTCCTGGAAGAAACCCCACTTGATCATGTTGTATGATCATCTTAATGTGCTGTTGGATTCTGTTTGCTAGTATTTTGTTGAGGATTTTTGCATCTATGTTCATCAGTGATATTGGCCTGTAGTTTTCTTTCTTTGTGACATCCTTGTCTGGTTTTGGTATCAGCGTGATGGTGGCCATGTAGAATGAGTTTGGGAGTGTTCCTCCCTCTGCTATATTTTCGAAGAGTTTGAGAAGGATAGGTGTTAGCTCTTCTCTAAATGTTTGATAGAATTAGCCTGTGAAGCCATCTGGTCCTGGGCTTCTGTTTGTTAGAAGATTTTTAATCACAGTTTCAATTTCAGTGCTTGTGATTGGTCTGTTCATATTTTCTATTTCTTCCGATTCATTCTTGGCAGGTTGTGCATTTCTAAGAATTTGTCCATTTCTTCCAGGTTGTCCATTTTATTGGCATAGAGATGCTTGTAGTAATCTCTCATGATCTTTTGTATTTCTGCAGTGTTGGTTGTTACTTCTCCTTTTTCATTTCTAATTCTATTGATTTGAGTCTTCTCCCACTTTTCTTGATGAGTCTGGCTAATGGTTTATCAATTTTGTTTATCTTCTCAAAGAACCAGCTTTTAGTTTTATTGATCTTTGCTATCATTTCCTTCATTTCTTTTTCATTTATTTCTGATCTGATTTTTATGATTTCTTTCCTTCTGCTAACTTTGGGGTTTTTTTGTTCTTCTTTCTCTAATTGCTTTAGGTGCAAGGTTAGGTTGTTTACGTGAGATGTTTCCTGTTTCTTAAGGTAGGATTGTATTGCTATAAACTTCCCTCTTAGAACTGCTTTTGCTGCATCCCATAGGTTTTGGGTTGTCATGTCTCCATTGTCATTTGTTTCTAAGTATTTTTAAACTTCCTCTTTGATTTCTTCGTTATTAAGTAGTGTATTGTTTAGCCTCCATGTGTTTGTATTCTTTACAGACCTTTTCCTGTAATTGATATCTAGTCTCATAGCGTTGTGTTTGGAAAAGATATCTGATACAATTTCAATTTTCTGAAATATACCAGAGCTTGATTTGTGACCCAAGATATGATCTATCCTGCAAAATGTTCCATGAGCACTTGAGAAAATGTGTATTCTGTTGTTTTTGGATGGAATGTCCTATAAATATCAATTAAGTCCATCTTGTTTAATGTATCATTTAAAGCTTGTGTTTCCTTATTTATTTTCATTTTGGATGATCTGTCAATCGGTGAAAGTGGGGTGTTAACGTCCCCTGTTATGAATGTGTTACTGTCGATTTCCCCTTTTACGGCTGTTAGTATTTCCATTATGTATTGTGGTGCTCCTGTGTTGGGTGCATAGATATTTACAATTGTTATATCTTCTTCTTGGATAGATTCCTTGATCGTTATGTAGTGTCCTTCTTTGTTCTAATAGTCTTTATTTTAAAGTCTATTTTGTCTGATATGAGAATTGTTACTCCAGCTTTCTTTTGGTTTCCATTTGCATGGAATATCTTTTTCTATCCCCTCATTTTCAGTCTGTATGTGCCTCTAGGTCTGAAGTGGGGCTCTTGTAGACAGCATATATATGGGTCTTGTTTTTGTATCCATTCATCCAGTCTGTGTCTTTTGGTGGGAGTATTTAATCCATTTACATTTAAGGTAATTATTGATGTGTATATTCCTATTCCCATTTCCTTAATTGTTTGGGTTTTTCTATCATAGGTCTTTTCCTTCTCTTGTGTTTCTTGCCTAGAGAAGATCCTTTAGCATTTGTTGTAAAGCTGGTTGGTGGTGCTGAACTCTCTCATCTTTTGCTTGTCTGTGAATGTTTTAATTTCTCCATCAAATCTGAATGAGAGGGCTTCCCTGGTGGTGCAGTGGTTTGGAGTCCGCCTGCCGATGCAGGGGACACGGGTTCATGCCCCGGTCCAGGAAGATCCCACATGCTGTGGAGCAGCTAGGCGCATGAGCCATGGCCACTGAGCCTGCGCGTCCGGAGCCTGTGCTCTGCAATGGGAGAGGCCACAACAGTGAGAGGCCTGCGTACCACAAAAAAGAAAAAAAAAAATCTGAATGAGATCCTTGCTGGGTAGAGTAATCTTGGTTATAAGTTTTTCTCCTTCATCACTTTAAATATGTCCAGCCAGTCCCTTCTAGCTTGCAGAGTTTCTGCTGAAAGATCAACTGTTAACCTTATGGGGATTCCCTTGTGTGTTATTTGTTGTTTTTCCCTTGCTGCTTTCAATATGTTTTCTGTGTATTTAATTTTTGACAGTTTGATTAATATGTGTCTTGGTGTATTTCTCCTTGGATTTATCCTCTATGGGACTCTCTGTACTTCCTGGACTTGATTAACTACTTCCTTTCCCATATTAGGGAAGTTTTCAACTATAATCTCTTCAATTATTTTCTCAGTCCCTTTCTTTTTCTCTGCTTCTTCTGGAACCCCTATAATTTGAATGTTGGTGCGTTTAATGTTGTCCCAGATGTCTCTGAGACTGTCCTCAGTTCTTTTCATTCTTTTTTCTTTATTCTTCTCTGCAGTAATTATTTCCACTATTTTATCTCTCAGGTCACTTACCCATTCTTCTGCCTCAGTTATTCTGCTATTGATCCCTTCTAGAGTATTTTTAATTTCATTTATTGTGCTGTTCATCGTTGCTTGTTTCATCTTTAGTTTGTCTAGGTCCTTGTTAAATGTTTCTTGTATTTTCTCCATTCTATTTCCAAGATTTTGTATCATCTTTACTATCATTATTCTGAATTCTTTTCCAGGTAGACTGCCTATTTCCTCTTCATTAGTTAGGTCTGGTGGATTTTTATCTTGCTCCTTCATTTGCTGTGTGTTTTCCTGTCTTCTCATTTTGCTTATCTTACTGTGTTTGGGGTCTCCTTTTTGCAGCCTGCAGGTTCGTAGTTCCCGTTGTTTTTGGTGTCTGTCCCGAGTGGCTAAAGTTGTTTCAGTGGGTTGTGTAGGTTTCCTGGTGGAGGGGACTAGTGCCTGTGTTGTGGTGGATGAGGCTGGATCTTGTCTTTCTGGTGGGCAGGTCCACGTCTGGTGGTGTCTTTTGGGGTGTCTGTGGACTTATTGTGATTTTAGGCAGCCTCTCTGCTAATGGGTGGGGTTGTGTTCCTGTCTTGCTAGTTGTTTGGCATAGGTTGTCCAGCACTGTAGCTTGCTGGTCGTTGAGTGAAGCTGAGTGTTGCTGTTGAGATGGAGATCTCTGGGAGATTTTTGCTGTTTTATATTACGTGGAGCTGGGAGGTCTCTTGTGGACCAGTGTTCTGAAGTTGGCTCTCCCACCTCAGAGGCACAGCACTGACTCCTGGCTTCAGCACCAAGAGCCTTTGATCCACATGGCTGAGAATAAAAAGGAGAAAAAGTAGAAAGATCGAGAGAAAGAAAGAAAGAGGATAAAAGAAAAGAAAATAAAGATAAAAGAAAATAAAGTTATTAAAATAAAAAATAATTGTTAAGAAAAATTTTTTTTAAAAAGTAAAAAAAAGGAAAATGTACGGATACAACCCTTGGACAAATGGTGAAAGCTAAGCTATACAGACAAAATCTCACACAGAAGCATACACATACACACACAAAAAGAGGAAAAGGGGAAAAAAATAATAAATCTTGCTCTCAACGTCTACCTCCTCAATTTGGGATGATTCGTTTTCTATTCAGGTATTCCACAGATGCGGCGTACATCAAGTTGATTGTGGAGATTTAATCCGCTGCTCCTGAGGCTGCTGGGAGAGATTTCCCTTTCTCTTCGTTGTTTGCACAGCTCCCGGGGTTCAGCTTTGGATTTGGCCCCGCCTTTGCGTGTAGGTCACTGAAGGGCGTCTGTTTTTCGCTCAGACAGGACGGGGTTAAAGGAGCAGCTGCTTCGGGGGCTCTGGCTCACTCAGGCCCTGGGGAGGGAGGGGCACGGAGTGCGGGACGAGGCTGCGGCTGCAGAGTCTGGCGGGACGTTGTACCAGCCTGAGGCGCGCCGTGCGTTCTCCCAGGGAAGTTGTCCCTGGATCACGGGACCCTGGCAGTGGCGGGCTGCACAGGCTCCCGGGAAGGGCGGTGGGATTAGTGACCTGTGCTCGCACACAGGCTTCTTGGTAGCGGCAGCAGCAGCCTTAGCAACTCATGCCCGTCTCTGGGGTCCGCGCTGTTAGCCACGGCTCACGCCCGTCTCTGGAGCTCCTTTAAGCAGCGCTCTTAATCCCGTCTCCTTGCGCACCAGGAAACAAAGAGGCAAGAAAAAGTCTCCTGCCTCTTCAGCAAGTCCAGACTTTTTCCTGGACTCCCTCCCGGCTAGTCGTGGTGCACTTACCCCTTCAGGCTGTGTTCACACTGCCAGTCTTCTCCCTGCACGCCAACCAAAGCCCGAGCCTCAGCTCGCAGCCCCGCCCGCCCCGCTGGGGGAGCAGACAAGCCTCTCGGGCTAGTGAGTGCTGGTCGGCACCAATCCTCTGTGCGGGAATCTCTCCGCTTTGCCTACCGCACCCCTGTTGCTGCGTGCTCCTCCGCGGCTCTGAAGCTTCCCCCACTCTGCCACCCGCAGTCTCTGCCCGCGAAGGGGCTTCCTAGTGTGTGGAAACCTTTCCTCCTTCACAGCTCCCTCCCACTTGTGCAGGTCCCATCCCTATTCTTTGTCTCTGTTTTATTCTTTTTTCTTTTGCCCTACCCAGGTACGTGGGGAGTTTCTTACCTTTTGGGAGGTCTGAGGTCTTCTGCCAGCGTTCAGTAGATGTTCTGTAGGAGTTGTTCCACGTGTAGATGTATTTCTGGTGTATCTGTGGGGAGGAAGGTGATCTCTCAGTCCTACTCTTCTGCCATCTTCCCCCGGCCTCTTCTGCAATTGCCTATTTTTCTTCAGTGGTTAGCAGTAAAAGTATTTAAAGAAAAATTGAGGCAGCAGGGAAGAGGTGAGGCTGTCAAGAACAAATCCACCGCATGGTAGTTTTGAGGAAGAAGGAAGAGATTGGACACTGATTTTGGAAAAGAGCAAACAAGAGCATGGTTGCTCTTCTGTCAACAGGGTTGAAACAAAAGAGAGGCCTGGGGCTGAGCCTGACTACACATCATCTACTCTGGATCCACCACTGACTTGACTCTAAATTTCTTTGAAATTCCACTTGACCGATTTGGATATAAAGTGAACACCCAATGAATCAATTTTTTAGACTATTCTGATCATAAATCTATGAGGGACAGAAACTTGGTCTATTTTGCCTCCCACCATCTCTTCAACACCAAGTCAATAATAGCTGTCCCAGAAATCATTGTTGATTGAATAATTATAAGCCTGAATAAATGTAAGGAAAGAAAACTTTGAATTTATATCTTTTAATATATCCTTGGGCTGAGAATTTCTTAATGATAATGGAATGCTGATTTCTTTGATCTTTTTCTGGTTTACTGTTTGCTAATTGTTAGAGTGTTCTAAAAACTTAAAATTGATATAGATACTAGAACAGTTTTCTATGGCTGCTGTAGCAAATCACCACAAACTTAGTGGTTAAAAACAGCACAAATGTATTAAATTACAGTTATGGAGTTCAGAAGTGTAGAGTTCACTGGGCCAAAATAAAATTCAGCAGAACCGCATTCCTTTCTGGGTACTCTGGCAGAGCTTCTCGTTTCTTGCCTTTTCTAGCTTCGAAAGGCTGCCTGCATTCCTTGGTTTGTTGCTCCCTTCCATCATCACAGCCAGCAATGGCCAGTTGAGTTCTTCTCATGTTACATCACTCATATTCACTCTGCTGCTTCCCTTGTCCATATTTAAGGACTCTTACAATTTCATTGGGTCTGCCTGGATAATCCAGGATAATCTCTGTGTTTTAGGTCAGCTGATTAGCAACCTTAATCCTATTAGCAATCTTAATTCCCTTTTGCCTTGTCGCTTAACATATTGACAGGTTCAGGGAATTAGGACATAGGCATCTTTGTGGGCCCATTATTCTACCTACCATAGACACCAAACATTGGATTGAAATTATTGTTCTGTAGTCATCTACAGTTAAATTCAGTAATAGTGCCTTGTCCTTCATTGACTCCTCCATTCCATCTGAAACTTTTACAGAGTTTGAGGGCCTTGAATCACACAGAGTTGGGCTTCAGTTCCAGCTCTGACTATTCTAGTTTTGTGACCTTGGAAAAGATAACTAGACTTTTTCGGTGTCACTCTGTGTCTGTGAAGTGGCAATATGTGTTGCAAGGGTTTTGTGATGATTAAAGAAACATGGGTAGAGGATATATATATATATAATTTATAAGCCTATTAAAATATTGATTTATTCTCACTGTTAGAAGAGAATAGAAAGAATGGAAGAGGAGCTAAGGCTCTTGGTTTTTGCTTCTCTTGCCTCAGTGATAATTAATAGCTACTTTAAAGATCTATCTGAAGCTTTTGTTAGAGAAGGAGATGGGGCTTCTCAGGAAGGGGAGGAAGTGGAAGTGAGCATCTGAGAGGATGATGAAGGAGGCCAGACTCTGAGCCTAGGAGGACACAGGAATTGCTATACCAGTAAAGGAGTTTTGTTTTCCATTTGTACCAGCATACTAGGGCCAGGCCAAGGGAGGCTCAGATTCTCGACACAGATTTCCATGGTCACACCTGGCACAGAAGTAAAGCTTTTACACACCCTGAAAAGCACCATGAAAATCTGGGCAAGGAAAAGTAGCAGAGTGGTTCCCACAGATTTCAGATTTTGAATTGTGGGAGGAGGGGAGGTGGATTAACATTTTTTGGAAAATAAATGTATTTGATATTTCTTCTGTTATAAAGTCTCTGAATATATAAGAAATTAAAGATATAGTAGCTATAATTGCTATACTCAATTAATTTTCAGTCTATGTGATCTAATTTGATTCTTTCCAAATACTATGCATGCTGAATAAAAAGTAATAAAAAATTTCTGATTCCTTTGTATATTTTTTGCTTCATGCCTTTCATAAATAAGGCTTTTTAAAAACCAAATGGCAACAGGTTTTAGATTTTCACTCTTCATGAAAAAGGTAAAGTGACATTCTCTTTTTATTTAACATCTTCACTTTTATTTCTGGCATTTGTTATTCTAGTGTACTATTTGCTATTTGTTATAATGCAAAAGCAACACTTCTGAAAGCCTCACTCAATATGATGAAGAATGTATTGCAATGACTCAAAATACACTTACTCTATTTAACCAAACTGTGTATGCATTTTGATATTATTTTATTTTAATTTTTTAAATCTACATTACTTATCCAACAAATTGGAACTATTCTGCTATGCATTTATTTATGAATGCTTTTAAAATTCCAAATGGCTCATAATGGCATATTTGAAACTACTAGAGTTGATGCTGTAAGTGAATATTAAGACTCATAACCCAAATGAAAAGCTATTATTGCAGAACACTCAAGTCATTTTCTAGAGCATAATATCACAGCAAATTTAAAGATGTTTATTCAAAATACCATGAAAAATTTGACAATATGATGACAATCCCTTTGCAAACTTCAAGTGTTAAAATTATTCTTGAACCATCCTACTGGAAAAGATCAACCAAACTCACAAACGTTTATTAGCATTACAATAAATAAACATTGATTATGGCAATAAGAATGCCATAAGAATTTTGAGTCAAGAAAAACAATGTTCTAAATAAGAAAAAAACATCACCCTAGATATACAGTTAGATTACTCTACAAAAGGGGAGAAGGTATAAACCTTTTCTATGGGTTTAAGAAAGACAGCCATGGTTAATATGGTCCATGTGGTTTACCACAAGATAGTTTCTGAAGCATCATACTCTTTACTGGTTTTGTCTATATAATAAATAATATTTCATTTATTAACATGTATGTTCTGTGAGACATCTTATCCCATTTTTACTCCCGTGAACTGTTTTCTTGCTGGAATGTATTTTTCTAGTAATTCTTAAAAATTAGTTTTAGAGAAATCTGTGCACAATTTTCACTCCATGTGAATTCTTTTTAGAGAGATAAAAAGTGCCAAGCAGTGGTACTAAATCAGTGACTCACAAACCAGGGGCATTTTTGTCCTGCAGGGCCATCTGGCAATGTCTGGAGGCAATTTTGGGTGTCAAAATTGGATTAGGGAGGTACTACTGGGACCTAGTGGGTAGGAATCAGAAATGCTGTTAAACATCCTACAACGCATAGGATGGCCCCCACAACAAGGAATTATCCAGCCAAGGATATGTGAATAGTGCCAAGACTGAGAAACCCTGATTTAAGTTAAAAAACAGTCACAAAACCCATATATATGTAGTCAGTTTGCTAAGTAAAAATAATTGGTTGTCTAGTAAACATTATTTACCAAACACCCCCTTTGGCAAGGGAGGTGTTGAAAAATAAATGATCTCTTGCCTTGAAGGTTTTAAAGTTTTAACAAAATAGTTGATCTAAAATTGTGTTTTGTCTGTCCAAAATTGTCTGCACATGTAAGTGAAATACACCAACTCCAGAAATAAGAAGTATACATCTATAGAACTTTGTACATAGTAGACAAAGATAAATGACTAGACAGTGACTAGACTAGATAAATAATTATCTAGTAAAGATTTATTTAGTGTTCATTGTCTTCTTGGAAGGATCAAAGTCACATAAGTGAAAGTCTCTGAAATTGAGGGGTTTGTATTTTATTAGAAGGAGTCAGACAGTCAAATAAATAAATGCAATTAGAGGAGAGAAAAGACTGAAAAGCAAAGCAGGTGGGGGCCAGAATGCAACTCCTATGTAATATAGGAGTTTACATTTTATTTTATAGGCAACAGCATTAAAAATTGCTTGATGTGAGTGTGGGGAATGGCCTGGAATGATAGGATACCAGTAGGATTTTAACAGCCAGGGGAGAGATGTTAAGGACCTGAGCTAAGACAGGGCCATGAGTACGAAGGAGAGTGAGTGGGTATAAAGATATGAATGAGACTGAATTGAGTGAACTTGGTGACTGATTAGCCAGGAGTGGGTGAAGGAAGAATAGCATCTAGGATGACTCTGGGCTCAGGATGGGCTAAATGAGTTGTTATTCACTAAAAGAGAAAGGAAATGGGCAGTAGAGTTATGGAGGAGTTTGCTCCTGGCAAACTGAGTTTGAGATGCCTTTCTGACATCCTGGTGGTGGTAGAAGCTGTATATGTGAGCCTGGAATTCAGACAAGAGAGCTGGGCTTTATTGGGAGAGACTTCTCCGTGGATCTGTAGCATTCTGCATCTTTAAGGCAGAGATATTGACAGCTTTTAATATCTTTTCAAGGATGTTGTTATAGGGAACAGCCTGGAATTTAGAGACAGTGTCTCACTCTGGAGTACAGGGTGTGTTTTTTTTACTTTAGAGTATGATAAAGAAAATGTCTCCCCTTGGAGCACAGTTTGGTCAGGTTTGCTTGCAGCCCATTATAAAAGTTTGGGGCTTCCTAAGCTTGGGTTTCTTAGTTATAGTGCAAATCCACTGCACCCACAGCATCCGCCTGGGCCTCTAAACAGTGTCCCATGGATTTAGGTGGGAAAAGGGAACTGGCGTGAACATGAAGCATACTCACCTTGTTGTGCTGTGAGTAATAAAGTCCTTTGTTTCTGATCCAAGAGTCTTCTGCCAGCATCCATGATCCAAGAGTCTTCTGCCAGCATCCATGAAACTGGTATGCTAACTTGTGAGCTTGTAAACAGGGTAAACTCACAAACTCTTCATAGTCCTTGACAGGCTGGTAATGGAGATTTGGGAATGATCAGAATACTGCCCGGGGTGGAAGTCTTCAGAGTGTACAAGATCTCCTGACACAAAGAAAAGAAAGGGATTCTTCAACCTGGGATACATAATATTTTTTTCCTGTTTTTATTTCATTTCTTTCATTCTCTTTTCTTTCTTTCCTCCATCCTTTTTTTTTATAAGTTTATTCTTTTCTTAAATTAAGTAATTAATTTATTTTTGGCTAGGTTGGGTCTTTGTTGCTGCACGCGGGCTTTCTCTAGTTGCAGCGAGTGGGACTTCCGTTGCAGTGCGTGGGCTTCTCATTGTGGTGGCTTGTCTTGTTGTAGAGCACGGGCTCTAGGCGTGTAGGCTTCAGTACTTGTGGCACTCAGGCTCAGTAGTTGTGGCTCAAGGGCTCTAGAGCTGAGGTTCAGTAGTTGTGGTGCACAGGCTTAGTTGCTATGCGGCATGTGGGATCTTCCTGGATCAGGGATCAAACCCGTGTCCCCTGCATTGACAGGTGGATTCTTAACCACTGCGCTACCAGGGAAGTCCCCCCTCCTTCCTTTTTTTCCTCCCTTCTTCCCTTCCTCCATCCCTCCCTCTCTTCCTTCCTTCCTTCCATTCCTACCTATCCCCTTCCCTTTCCCTCTATCTCTCTGTCTTTCATAATGGCACATAAGTCCAATAGGAATTGAGAGCAGACTGCTTCTGCTCCTTCATCACTGTAGGGAGAGATGCCATCCTTTTCCTCTGGCCCAAACAGTTTTCTCAGAGAAACTGTCCCATCCAGAGCTCAGAACAGGCAACCCTGCCAGAATCTCATTGCCTGACCAGGTAATAGAGGGGGTGAGAAGATAAGCTGATTCTTGTTCTCTTACAATGTTGATTTCCCTACATAAACGTTGTAAGAGAACAAGAATATTTAATATCTTTTAATATGGGAAATTAACACTTTTGTTTTTCCTCCTTTTCTTTGTTATTCTGGGACTGTTTCAGATAAGCTTGTTTTTCTATTTAAAGTGGTGAGGGCAGAATACATGGGGCATGAACCACAGGAAGAACTTCAGGGGTGAGAAACACATTTGTGTTTTTGGAGATGGGGTGGTCAGTAGAGGAGATGCCTAAAGTTGAGCGACTAATTCCAGTAAAATTTTCAAGAAGTGAGAAGAGAAGTAAAAACTTGATGGGTGGACATTATGAAGAACTACTGAATAAGATGTTGAAGGACCTCCCAGAGGCTGAGTCTTGGTCTACCATCCACTCAGCTTTCAGTCAAACAAGAGCATCTCAGGGTTAGCACCCAGAGACTACGCTGGTTGAATCTCCTGAGCCTTAAAGAATATCTTTCTTTTATGAGACACCCACCTTCATTCTGAATGCCTGGCAAGAGTAGTGGTCATTCATGACACAATTCTTTATGTGGTCATGCCACCCTGTGTGCACACCACTGCACACATATACGATGTCAGAGCACATCTGCAAGCCCTAAGGGAGAGGTCCTGAGCTGGAACCATTAGAGGCAGAATCACTCCGAGGGTTTTTTAGGGGAAAGAGGAATAGTTTTAAGCACGTCTTGAAAGAAAGATGAGCACTTTTTCAGGACAAAAAGTGGCATGAGCACAGAAATGATTTTTATTTTTTAATTGTAATTATTTTGCAAAAAATGGTGAATAAACCTGAACCAGTAGTGATTCTATTGGTAGTAAGTAGAAATTTATATCAGTCAATTAGAGGATAATTGTATTACATAGAGGGGAAATTAGTGATTTAACTTATGCAGTACCAAGTTATGGCGTTGTTCATTCCTGAGTGCAGATTTATGAAATAAATTAAGAATATTTCAAGGTATTGCTGCTAAGTGCAGAATGTTATGTGGTTAGAAAATATTCTATATCTGTGGAGTTACACCCCAAACAAAACAAAACTGAAAAAAGAATTAATAATAAAGACAGAAATATGTAGTAGTTAAATATTTCTAGAAGAAAAATACTTATTTTCCTCTATTCCTTTTGGGAAAAACACCCCCAGGCATGTAAAGTAAGCATTTTAACAAAAAATATTATAGTACGCCAAGCAAATGCTTGCCACAAAAGTATGCAGCCTCCTTTCTGTATATCTGTAACAAAATATGGATCTATTTATCCAGATGCTATCTGTGAACACTGGAACAACACTTGCATATTCAGCTCATGTTTTTTCTGAGCTTAGACTGTACACATACTATGGCCTATGCAGGCTTGTGATAAGAAAGCCTGTTGCAAAAATATGGACTCACTGTTTTTGCAAATGCACGTCTGGACAAAAGCTGTCAATAACTCTTCATCAATATGTTTTACTGCCCAGTTTTTTTTTCAGCATATGCAGTTCCTGTAATGTGTTGTGATAATGCTGGTTTAAAATAGCTATGATTCCAGTCAGTTCGCATTAACAGTAAACAAACAGATGGCTCACCAAAGGATAGATCTTTTCCAATAACCCAAATGTACCATATAACCTACTTTTATAAATATGAACACCTCTAAAAAGTATCTTCTGTGATGGCTAATTTTGTGTGTCATTTGGTTGGGCCACAGTGGCCAGAAACCTGGGTGAACGCTATTCTGGATGTTTTCTGTGAAAGTGTTTTTTGGATAAGATCAACATTTAAGTTGGTAGACTTTGAGTGAAGTCAAATACCTTCCATAAAGTGAATGGCCCTCATCCAATCAGCTGCAGCCTTTAACAGAACAAAGGCTGACCTCCCTCTAAGCAAGAAGGAATTCTGCATGTCTTCCCTGAGTCTCCAACCTGTCTGCTTACCCCATTAGATTTTGGACTTGCCAAGCCTCCACAATTGCATGAGCCAACTCCTTAAAATAAATCTCTCCTCTCTCTTTCTTTCTCTATAGATGATAGATAGATAGGCAGATAAAGATAAATCTATAAACATATATCCTGTTGGTTCTGTTTCTCTAGATACCTGTGACTGATATACCTTACAACTGCCTCAGAAAAGTCACTCTACCTATTAAAGAAAAAAATTTAAGTAGGAGTTCTTAGAATGTTCAGGATAAATACAAGATTAAAAGTGTATTGTTTGTTGACTTGTAGGTTAAGGAAGAAATAAAGGGACAAAATAACTATATTGAATAACCATGAACACGAAGTATTTATTCAGGTAGCAAGCCCATCAATAAATTGCTCATAAATTCCTAGGTAATTAGTTTTATTGAATGCTTACAGGTGGCATATTCCCTATCTTTGAAAAGGGAATGTCTGAAGCAAAAAAAGCAAGCCCTCTTGCTGTAAAGTAATATTAAGATGTTTAATAAACCACGCACCATGTAACATGCACATCAAATATTTGATGAAGACATTTCCAGGAAAGATGTAGGAATAAGAGAAGGCCCAGCCCGCTGAAATGTACCAAAATGAATAAAATAGGCAAGAAACTTGAGACTAGGGTTTAGTTTCAAACTTATTACACAAACTACATGGAATATGTTTCAGGAACAGTATAAACTGAACAAAACTGAAAGTAGACATTGTAAGTTGACATTAAATAATTCTTCCAAAAGGAGTGATTCAGTGTTTTAGAAAGTTAGTGAAGTAAATCTGGAAAAATCCCAGTAACATTTCCTATTTTGGAAACAAACCTGAAGGTAGGGATGATAAAGAGATCATGATAAAGGAAATCTTTTCTTGATCATGATAAAGATGATAAAGAAATCTTTTCATTAAAAATTGAGTGCCATGGGATTTAGTGTTGAGCATGTATGCTCTGTAAAGAAAAATTCCTCCAGCTATTCAAGGAAGGCAAGAAGGTTACTTGCAAAAGAATGAGAAAAGTTTGTCCTGACTTCTCCTTAGCAACAGTGGAAACCAGAAAAGTAATTTCTATGGATGAGTTAATGTCAGTAAACAGTTGGATGTATGATCTATAGCTTACAAAAGAGGTCTGGCTTGGAGATAGAAATGCCTGCTACTCATCTTCACCTGAATTGATTGCTATCAAGGAGAACTATAGGCCAGTATTGCCAGATCGTCCAAGTCAAAATTCCATATTTTTAAGTGAAATCTCCTGATCTGAAACTATTTGAATTTAAAACTGTTTGGACTTAAAAAGAAAACATTTGGGGACTGACAAGTGATTGAGCCAAACAAAGCACAGGAACCATTAATTTTAAGACTCAGAGGGAGGAGGAGGAGGGGGAGAGGGAGAGGAGAAGGAGAAGACGAAGATGAAGGAGAAGAAGAAGGATAAAATGTCCTAAGCTGAGCGAACTCTAACAATCACTAGATTTGTTAAGACATATATATACAACTTGCTCTATAGATTTAATCCTATCTCAATCAAGATTCCAACAAATTATTTTTTGGATATCAACAAACTGATTCTAGAAGATGAAGGAGAAGAAGAAGAAGGATAAAAGGTCTTAAGCTGAGCAATCTCTAACAACCACTAGATATGTAAGACATATATATACATCTTGCTCTATAGATTTAATCCTATCTGAATCAAGATTCCAAAAAATTATTTTTTGGATATCAACAAACTGATTCTAGAGTTTATATGGAGATGCTAAAGACCCCAAATAGCCAACACTAGACTGAAGAAGAATGAAGTTAGAGGACTGATACTATCCACCTTCAAGACTTAATATGAAGCTACAGTAATCAAGATAGTGTGGTATTGGCAAAAGAACAAACAGGTCAGTGAAACAGAATACAGAGCCTAAAAGCAGACCCGCATAAATTTAGTCAACTGATCATTGATTAAAGAGCAAAAGCAATACAATGAAGCAAAGATAGTCTTTTCAACAAATGGTGCTGGAACACCTAGACACACATGAAAAACAAATGAATCTAGCTACAGATCTTACATTCTTCACAAAAATTAACTCAAAATGTATCATAGACCTAAATGTAAAACATAAAACTATAAAACTCCCAGAAGATAACACAGGAGAGAACCTAGATGACCTTAGATATGGCAATAGCTTTCTAGATACAACACCAAAAGCACAATCCATGAAATAAATAATTGATAAACAAGACTTCATTAAAATAACAACTTCTACTCCACAAAGGACACTGTCAAGAGAATGAGAAGAGCCACAGACTAGGAGGAAATATTTACAGGACTGTTATCCAAAATATACAAAAAACTCTTAAAGCTCAACAATAAGACAACCAAAATTTGATAAAGAAAATGGGTCAAACACCTTTATTGACACCTCACCAAGGGAGATATACAGATGGCAAATAAGCATATGAAAAGATTTTCCACATAATATGTCATTAGGGAAATGCAAATTAAAACAACAATGAGATACCACTACACACCTATTAGAATGACCAAAATCTGGAACATTGACAATAGCAAATGTTAGTGAGGATGCGGAGCAACAGAAACTCTAATACATATCACTGATGGGAATGCAAAATGCTACAGCTATTTTGGAAGATAGTTGGCAGTTTCTTACAAAACTAAACTAAACCTTGCTATTTACCTAGAGGAATTGAAATTTATGTTCATAAAAACCTGCACATGAATGTTTATAGCTGTTTTTATTCATAATTGCCAAAATTTGGACATAACCAAGATGTCCTTCAGTAGGTGAATGGATTAATAAATTTTGGTACATCCAGACAATTAAATATTATTTGGTGCTAAAAAAGAAATGAGCTGTTAAGCCAAGAAATGACATAAAGGAATCTTAAATGCATATTACTAAGTGAGAGAAAACAATCTGAAAATTCTACATACTGTATGATTTCAGCTATATGACATTCTGGAAAAGACAAAATTATTAAAACAGTGAAAAGGTCAATTTTTGTAAAGTCGTGGGTAGGGGAGAGAAGATGAAAAAGTAGAGCCCAGAAGATTTTTTAGGACAGTGAAATTACTCTGTATGATATTTTAATGATAGCCACCTGTCGTTATCCATTTGTCCAAACCCCAAAATTTAGAAAACCAAGAGTGAACTGTAATGCAGACCATGAACTTTGGGTGATTATGATTTGTCAATGTAGGTTCATCAATTATAATAGATGTACTATTCTGGTGAGTAACGTTGGTAATAGGGAGGCTATGCATGTGTGGGAGAAGGGAGTATATGGGAAATCTCTTTACCTTCCTTTCATTTAAGTATGAGTCTCAAACTGCTCTAAAAAAATAAAGTCATTTTTCAAAAAAAAAACACAAACATATAAAGCTGCATTTATTAAAAGTATAATACTGGACCAGTGATAAATAAATAGAAAAATGGAAAGCTTAAACAGTTACCAAATAAATCCAAATTTTGGGAATTTTGGCATGGTGGCATTACAAATGAGTGAGATAAATATGATATTCAATATATGATTTGGAGACAATTTTATAGCTATGTTGAGATGCTTTCTGACAACCTAGAGGGGTGGAACAGAGAGGGTGGGAGGGAGGCTCAAGAGGGAGGGGATATGCGGATATATGTATACATATAGCTGATTCACTTCATTGTACAGCAGAAACTAACACAACATTGTGAAGCAATTATACTCCAATAAAGATGTAAAAAAAAAGTTATGTTGAAATACTGCCTCATATGTTGCATTAAAAATAATTTGTACTTGAGGATAAAAATGTAAAAATTAAAATAATATACTAAAATAAAATTTAGATATATATTTCTATAATATAAGCTGGAAAATAATTAGCTGAGGATAATCCAAAGCCATCACATCAGTTATTTACTGCTGTGTAACAAGTTACCCTAAAACTTACTGAATTTAAATAATGATTTATTATTTTTTATGATTCTGTGGATTAGCTAGGTGGTTCTTATGCTGATCTTGGCTGGATTAACTCATGTGGCTGTGATCAGATCATGGGTCCAAAGGTGTCTGGGTTCAGCTAGGGGAAATGGGATGACTGTTCTCTTATCTTCAAGATGGCTAGACTGGACTTCTTCACAGTATAGTGGCCTCAGGGATTCAAAGAGGCAAAAGCAGAAACTGCAGAGAATTTGCTTCAGAAATTTGCACAAGGTCACTACAGCCTCATTCTATTAGTCATAGAAATTCACAAGATCTGCTAGTTTCAAGATGTGGCAAAGGAAACTCTGCTTCTTGATGAGAGACGTTGCAAAGGATTTTTGGCAATTTTTAATCCACCACAGGTGCAAACTCTAAAGAACAATTTTGATTGTTCGGATGACATAAAAATGAAAACTTTTACTGCCAAATTCCCATAATAAAGAAGGCTGAACAACAAATGATAAAGTGGTTAAAAATATTTTGTCACATGTGACAAAGGATAAGTATTTCTAATACATAAAGCACTCTTACAAAACAATGAAAAAAGGTAAAAACTGATCAGAATAATGGGATAAGCCAATTGTAACAACAATTCTCAAAAGAAGAAGAAATATCAATCAACAATTGTATGAAACTAGCACCACCTAATAAACAGATAAATTCAAAATAAAACACCACTGCAATCTTTTCTACCCACAAAATTCATACAAGTTAACAAAATTGATGATGCCCTTTTATGGAAAGTTATAAGAAAAGAGGATTGTCCTACACTGGAGGAATATAAATTCAAATTTCTTTTCAGAATAATAACTTGGCATTCTATCAGTCTTTAAAAATATGCACACCTAACAGTTTGCTTCTAAGGATTTATCTGAAGAAAGTTAGACAATTAGACTAAAAAAATTATAAGAATGTTCCTCCCAAACTTGACTACAATAGACAAAAATGCAAACAAGCTCAATTCTTTAATTATTCACGCATTCATCCAACAAATATTTATTGAGAGCTTGCTATGTATAGGCATGATTGTAGTCCTGATGATAAAGTGGTAAACCAGACAACATCTTTGCTGCTATGGTGCCTTGTCCTGGTGGGGAAGCAAACAATAGACTAATAGCTATTCTATACAATATACTATCAGGTAGAGGGATGAAGTACTATTTTAATAGAGTGGACTGGGTAGGTCTCCAGTGAAGTAACATTTGAACACAGACTTGTATACTTTTGTGTTTGTAGACCCAAAGATAGATATCCTTCCCAGATCCTTTTCAGGAAGGACTTGCTGCCCAGCAAGGCAGAGACCTTGCCTGATTTGTTCAGTTTTTTTCCTTAGCCCTTAACCACTTAACTCTATGCTTCGCACATGGTAGGAATTCAAAACAATGAAGACATTTCCGGTAAAAATTATTAGTTGATATTTTGTACACTTGGGCAGTCTTCGTGTGCAAAAGCTACACTTTGATGCTGTTATTTTCCCCTTGGGCTGCATTTGCTTCTGGGCTGTCTTAGACCTTTCCTGGAACTCTACTGAATGCACTGAATCACTAAAGTGGCCAGGAGAGTGCCTCTCTGGTCCGACTCCTTTGAATTGTCATCTTTCCTCTCCAATGCCAATAGCTTCTTCTTTTTGGTTATTTAGCCAATGACTTTGACATTTGGACTTCTGGAAAGCATCACTTTGTACTGTAAGGTTACCTTGTAGGCCTATTTTCCAGCAAAGGCATGACACTCTCTAATATTGGAAGAGGACTTGTAATCCAATTATTTTCTCTAAAAGTGATCAGTTTCTTTTCTTTCTTTCTTTTTTTTCCCTTCAACTGTCCTTTTTTAGAACATCACTTCCAATCTCCTTTGGGTCCTTAAATGGCATAACTGCCTACTCAGTCAACCAAACTCTTCCCTCTTAATGTAACAGTCCTATAATTCAGAAAGGTTAGAGTTAAGTAACTCAAAATTAATTTTTACTGAGTACTAGTACATCTAAGAAACAGTTTTAAGTAATTAGGAACATACCAAATAGCATAAGAATAAGCATCAACCTTCAATTAGCAACTATGTAGTTGAACATATCTAAACAGAACTAGTTATATCAAGAAGTATAGGAGGGGAGGGAGCTTCAAGATGGCGGAAGAGTAAGACGTGGAGATCACCTTCCTCCCCACAAATACATCAGAAATACATTTACATGTGGAACAACTCCTACAGAACACCTACTGAACGCTGGCAAAAGACCTCAGACCTCCCAAAAGGCAAGAACTCCCCACGTATCTGGGTAGGGCAAAAGAAAAAACAGAGAAAAAAGAATAGGGACGGGACCTGAACCAGTGGGAGGGAGCTGTGACGGAGGAAAAGTTTCCACACACTAGGAAGCCCCTTCACGGGCGGAGACTGCGGGTGGCGGAGGGGGGAAGCCTCGGGGCCGCAGAGGAGCACGCAGCCACAAGGGTGTGGAGGGCAAAGTGGAGAGATTCCCGCACAGATGATTGGTGCCGACCAGCACTCACCAGTCCGAGAGGCTTGTCTGCTCATCCACCGGCGAAGGCGGGGGCTGGGAGCTGAAGCTCGGGCTTCAGTCGGATCCCAGGGAGAGGACTGGCACGTGAACACAGCCTGAAGGGGGCTAGTGCGCCACAGCTAGCCGGGAGGGAGTCCGGGAAAAAGTATGGACCTGCCGAAGAGGCAAGAGACTTTTTCTTGCCTCTTTGTTTCCTGGTGCGCGAGGAGAGAGGATTAAGAGCGCCACTTAAAGGAGCTCCAGAGACGGGCGCGAGCCACGGCTATCAGCGCACACCCCAGAGACGGGCATGAGATGCTAAGGCTGCTGCTACAGCCACCAAGAAGCCTGTGTGCAAGCACAGGTCACTACCCACACCTCCCCTCCAGGGAAGCCGTGCTGCCGCCACTGCCAGGGTCCCGTTATCCAGGGACAACTTCCCTGGGAGAACACAGGGTGCGCCTCAGGCTGCTGCAACGTCACGCCAGCCTCTGCCGCCGCAGGCTCGCCCTGTGTCCGTGCCCCTCCCTTCCCCTGGCCTGAGCGAGCCAGAGTCCCCGAATAAGCTGCTCCTTTAACCCCATCCTGTATGAGCGAAGAACAGACGCCCTCAGGCGACCTACACGCGGAGGCGGGTCCAAATCCAAAGCTGAACCCCAGTAGCTGTGCGAACAAAGAAGAGAAAGGGAAATCTCTCCCAGCAGCCTCAGGAGCAGCGGATTAAATCTCCACAATCATCTTGATGTACCCTGCATCTGTGTAATACCTGAATAGACAATGAATCATCCCAAATTGAGGAGGTGGACTTTGGGAGCAACGAGATATATAT
>NW_020837957.1:40715024-40777374 GCF_003676395.1 Aethalodelphis obliquidens | reverse complement strand
TTCCCTTTTCCCCTTTTTGTGAGAGTGTATGTGTATGTTTCTGTGTGTGATTTTGTCTGTATAGCTTTGCTACTACCATTTGTCCTAGGGTTCTCTCTGTCCATTTGTTTTTGTTTTAGTATAGTTTTTAATACTTATTATCACTGGTGGATTGGCTTTTTGGTTTGGTTGCTCTCTTCTTTCTTTCTCTCTCTTTTTTTTTATTACTTAAAAAATTATTTTCCTAATAATTATTTTTTAATTCAATAACTTTATTTTATTTTATTTCATTTTATCTTCTTCTTTTTTTCTTCTCCCTTTTGTTCTGATCTGTGTGGATGACAGGCTCTTGGTGCTTCAGCCAGGCGTCAGGGCTGTGCCTCTAAGGTGGGAGAGCCAAGTTCAGGACACTGGTCCACAACAGACATCCCAGCTCCACGTAATATCACATGGTGAAAATCTCCCAGAGATCTCCATCTCAACGCCAAGACCCAGCTCCACTCAACGACCAACAAGCTACAGTTCTGGACACCCTATGCCAAACAACTAGCAAGACAGGAACACAACACGATCCATTAGCAGAGAGGTTGCCTAAAATCATAATTAAGGCCACAGACACCCCAAAACCCAGCAACAGACGTGGACCTACTCACCAGAAAGAGATGATCCAGCTTCATCCACCAGAACACAGGCACTACTCCCCTCCACAGGAATCCTACACAACCCACTGAAGCAACCTTAGCCACTGGGGACAGACACCAAAAACAACAGAAACCACGAACCTGCAGCCTGTGAAAATGAGACCCCAAACACAGTAAGATAAGCAATATGAGAAGAAAGAGAAACACACAGCAGATGAAGGAGCAAGGTAAAAACCCACCAGACCTAACAAATGAAGAGTAAATAGGCAGTCTACCTGAAAAAGAATTCAGAATAATGATAGTAAAGATGATCCAAAATCTTGGAAATAGAATGGAGAAAATACAAGAAACGTTTTAAAAGGACCTACAAGAACTAAGGAGCAAACAGTGATGAACAACACAATCGATGAAACTAAAAATTCTCTAGAAGGGATCAATAGCAGAATAACTGAAGCAGAAGAATAGATAAGTGAACTGGTACATAAAATAGTGGAAAAAACTACTACAGAGCAGAATAAAGAAAAAAGAATGAAAAGAATTGAGGACAGTCTCAGAGACATCTGGGACAACATTAAACGCACCAACATTCAAATTATAGGGGTCCCAGAAGAAGAAGAGAAAAAGAAAGGGACTGAGAATATATTTGAAGAGATTATAGTTGAAAACTTCCCTAATATGGGAAAGGAAACAGTTAATCGAATCCAGGAAGTGCAGAGAATCCCATACAGGATAAATCCAGGGAGAAACACGCCAAGACACATATTAATCAAGCTATCAAAAGTTAAATACAAAGAAAAAATATTAAAAGCAGAAAGGGAAAAACAACAAATAACACAAAAGGGAATCCCAATAAGGTTAACAGCTGATCTTTCAGCAGAAACTCTGCAAACCATAAGGGAGTAGCAGGACATATTTAAAGTGATGAAGGAGAAAAACCTACAACCAAGATTACTCTACCCAGTAAGGATCTCATTCAGATTCGACAGAGAAATTAAAACCTTTCCAGACAAGCAAAATCTAAGAGAATTCAGCATCACCAAACCAGCTTTAAAACAAATTCTAAAGGAACTTCTCTCGGCATGAAATACAGGAGAAGGAAAAGACCTACAATATCAAACTGAAAACAATTAAGAAAATGGTAATAGGAACATACATATCGATAATTAACTTAAAAGTAAATGGATTAAATGTTCCAACCAAAAGACATAGACTGGCTGAATAGATACAAAAATAAGACCCATATATATGCTGTCTACAAGAGAACCACCTCAGACCTACGACACATACACAGTGAAAGTGAGGGGAAGGAAAAATATATTCCATGCAAATGGAAATCAAAAGAAAGCTGGAGTAGCAATTCTCAAATCAGACAAAATAGACTTTAAAACAAAGACTATTACAAGAGAAAAAGAAGGAAACTACATACTGATCAACGGATCAATCCAAGAAGAAGATATAACAATTGTAAATATTTATGCACTCAACTTAGGAGCACCTGAATATATAAGGCAAATGCTAACAGCCATAAAAGGGGAAATCAACAGTAACACATTCATAGTAGGGGACTTTAACAACCCACTTACACCAATGGCCAGATCATCAAAAGTGAAAATAAATAAGGAAACACAAGCCTTAAATGATACATTAAATAAGATGTACTTAATTGATATTTATAGGACAGTCCATCCAAAAACATCAGATTACACTTTCTTCTCATGTGGTCATGGAATATTTTCCAGGATAGATCATATCTTGGGTCACAAATCAAGCCTTGGTAAATTTAAGAAAATTGAGATTGTATCAAGTATCTTTTCCGACCACAATGCTATGAGACTAGATATCCATTACAGGAAAAAATCTGTAAAAAATACAAACACATGGAGGCTAAACAATACACTACTTAATAACCAAGAGATCACTGAAGAAATCAAAGAGGAAATCAAAAAAATACCTAGAAACAAATAACAATGAAAACATGACAACCCCAAACCTATGAGGTGCAGCAAAAGCAGTTCTAAGAGGGAAATTTATAGCAGTACATTCCTACCTGAAGAAACAAGAAAGAGCTCAAGTAAACAACCTAACCTTACACCTAAGGCGATTAGAGAAAGAAGAACAAAAAACACCCAAAGTTAGCAGAAGGAAAGAAATCATAAAGATCAGATCAGAAATAAATGAAAAAGAAATGAAGGAAATGATAGCAAAGATCGATAAAACTAAATGCTGGTTCTTTGAGAAGATAAACAAAATTGATAAACCATTAGCTAGAGTCATCAAGAAAAAAAGGAAGAAGACTCAAATCAATAGAATTAGAAATGAAAAAGGAGAAGGAACAACTGACACTGCAGAAATAAAAAGGATCATGAGAGATTACTACAAGCAACCTATGCCAATAAAATGGACAACCTGGAAGAAACAGACATATTCTTAGAAATGCACAACCTTCCAAGACTGAACCAGGAAGAAATAGAAAATATGAACAGACCAATCACAAGCACTGAACTTGAAACTGTGATTAAAAATCTTCCAACAAACAAAAGCCCAGGACCAGATGGTTTCACAGGTGAATTCTATCAAACATTTAGAGAAGAGCTAACACCTGTCCTTCTCAAACTCTTCAAAAATAGCAGAGGGAGGAGCACTCCCAAACTCATTCTATGAGGCCCGCAAGACCCTGATACCAAAACCAGACCAAGATGTCACAAAAAAAGAAAACTACATGCCAATATTACTGATGAATATAGGTGCAAAAATCCTTAACAAAATACTAGCAAACAGAATCCAACAGCAATTAAAAGGATCATACACCATGATTAAGTGGGGTTTATTCCAGGAATGCAAGGATTCTTCAATATACGCAAATCAATCAATGTGATACACCATATTAACAAATTGAAGGAGAAAAACCATATGATCATCTCAATAGATGCAGAAACAGCTTTCAACAAAATTCAACACGCATTTATGATAAAAGCCCTGCAGAAAGTAGGCATAAAGGGAACGTACCTCAACATAATAAAGGCCACATATGACAAACCCACAGCCAACATCGTCCTCAATGGTGAAAAACTGAAACCATTTCCACTAAGATCAGGAACAAGAGAAGGTTGCCCACTCTTACCACTCTTATTCAACATAGTTTTAGAAATTTTAGCCACAACAATCAGAGAAGAAAAGGAAATAAAAGGAATCCAAATCGGAAAAGAAGAAGTAAAGCTGTCATTGTTTGCAGATGACATGATACTATACATAGAGAATCCTAAAGATGCTACCAGAAAACTATTAGAGCTAATCAATGAATTTGGTAAATTAGCAGGATACAAAATTAGTGCACAGAAATCTCTGGCATTCCTATACACTAATGATGAAAAATCTGAAAGTGAACTCAAGAAAACACTCCCATTTACCACTGCAACAAAAAGAATAAAATATCTAGGAATAAAGCTACCTAAGGAGACAAAAGACCTGTATGCAGAAAATTATAAGACACTGATGAAAGAAATTAAAGATGATACAAATAGATGGAGAGATATACCATGTTCTTGGATTGGAAGAGTCAACATTGTGAAAATGGGTCTACTACCCAAAGCAATCTACAGATTCAGTGCAATCCCTATCAAACTACCGCTGGCATTTTTCACAGAATTAGAAAAAAAATTTCATAATTTGTATGGAAACACAAAAGACCCTGGATAGCCAAAGCAATTTCAGAAAGAAAAATGGAGCTGGAGGAATCAGGCTCCCTGACTTCAGACTATACTACAAAGCTACAGTAATGAAGACAATATGGTAGTGGCACAAAAACAGAAATATAGATCAATGGAACAGGATAGAAAGCTCAGTGATAAACTGACGCACAAATGGTCACCTTATCTTTGATAAAGGAGGCAAGAAAATACAGTGGAGAAAAGACAGCCTCTTCAAGAAGTGGTGCTGGGAAAACTGAACAGCTACATTTAAAAGAATGGAATTAGAACACTCCCTAACACAATACACAGAAGTAAACTCAAAATGGATTAAAGACCTAAATGTAAGGCCAGACACTATCAAACTCTTAGAGGAAAACATAGGCAGAACACTCTATGACATAAATCACAGCAAGATTCTTTTTGACCCACCTCCTAGAGATATGGAAATAAAAACAAAAACAAATAGGACCTAATGAAACTTAAAAGCTTTTTCACAGCAAAGGAAACCATCAACAAGACATAAAGACATCCCTCAGAATTGGAGAAAATATTTGCAAATGACAAAGAATTGATCTCCAAAATTTACAACAGCTCATGCAGCTCAATATCCAAAAAACAAACAACCCAATCCAAAAATGGGCAGAAGTACCTAAGTTTCTCCAAAGAAGATATACAGATTGCCAACAAACACATGAAAGAATGCTCAACATCATGAATCATTAGAGAAATGGAAATCAAAACTACAATGAGCTATCATCTCACACTGGTCAGAATGGCCATCATCAAAAAATCTAGAAACAATAAATGCTGGAGAGGGCATGGAGAAAAGGGAACCCTCTTGCACTGTTGTTGGGAATGTAAATTGATATAGCCACTATGGAGAACAGTATGGAAGTTCCTTAAAAAACTAAAAATAGAACTACCATACGAACCAGCAATCCCACTATTGGGCATATACCCTGAGAAAACAATAATTCAAAAAAAGTCATGTACCAAAATGTTCACTGCATCTCTATTTACAATAGCCAGGACATGGAAGCAACATAAGTGTCCATCGACAGATGAATGGATAAAGAAGATGTGGCACATATATACAATGGAATATTACTCAGCCATAAAAAGAAACGAAACTAAGTTATTTGTAGTGAGGTGGATAGACCTAGAGTCTGTCATACATAGTGAAGTAAGTCAGAAAGAGAAAAACAAATACCATATGCTAACACATATATATGGAATGTAAAAAGAAAAAAATGGTCATGAATATCCTAGGGTCAATACAGGAATAAAGACACAGACCTACTACAGAATGGACTTGAGGATATGGGGAGGGGAAGGGTAAGCTGGGACAAAGTGAGAGAGTGGCATGGAGATATATACACTGCTAAACATAAAATAGATGGCTAGTGAGAAGCAGCCACATAGCACGGGGAGTTCAGCTCGGTGCTTTGTGACCACATAGAGGGGTGGGATAGGAAGTTTGGGAGGGAGGGAGACACAAGACGGAAGACATATGTGGACATATATATATGTATAACTGATTCACTTTGTTAAAAAGCAGAAACTAACACACCATTGTAAAGCAATTATACTCCAACAAAGATGTTTAAAAAAAAAGGAAGTATAGGAGGAAGGAACCCCACTGGGAAGGTAATGACTGCTGATTACCCAATTCAGAGCCAAATATGAAACATGTAGTTATAGTTATTTTTTTCTTGAATGAGACAAGAATTTTGAACAATTCTGTCTGTTGCACTGAAAATCAATGAATCAGAGACTTATCATTATCACTAGCAAAACAAGAACAACAACAGCAATTAAAATGTTTAGTCTAACAGCATCAACGTAGATAGCAATCCATCATTTTTAATTTAAAAACACAACTACCTACTGAATTACCCTAGTATGTCTTGGGTCCAGGTCTCAAATGATCATTTAATTGATATTTTTGCCTTCTTACAAAGTTTAGATGCTTTAATCATAGTAGAAAACTTCAGTCCTTGCTTGTTTAACTGAATTGAGTCTTGCTGAAGTGAATTCAAAGATAAAGCAGGTGGAATTGGAGCTTCCATTCAATGATTTCCTAAATGCTCTACTTACTGTACATTTTTATGCTTAACCATTCAAATTTTGTGGCATAATAATTAAACTGTCAGTCAAAGACACCTGATAGATTTGGGGATAGTACTTTTTAATGTCTACGCTTTACTTTCATTTTCAGAAAATGGGAATAGTAAACTTGGTTTCTTCTCAAGGAAATGTTGTAGGAATAATTTATTTGTTTTTAATTTATGGAAGAGATTTGCATTGCAAAATATTAATGGTGTCATTTGTGGTACACAGGCAACCACAGTAGAGCACATCTAGAATTTAGAGATCTAGCCAGGTATTATCTTATTAAAACAAAATTAGTAAAAAATCAATATGTAGTTGATATTAACCACTTCTAGAAACAATTTTCTTTATCCCTTAGGGGTAGTTTGCTAATACTCTTGAATAAAGTTATTTCCTGGATCAAATCAAGAATGCAGATTATTTGTGTGAATCTAATTAAAGCAACAAAAATGTTTCTTGAAAACTGCAACCTAACTGTATTATTATTTTTTTTTTTTCCTTCTGTCTCATGCCACCTTTATTCTGTCAGGAAATCCATTTGGCTCTATCTTTATTTTTTTAACATCTTTATTGGAGTATAATTGCTTTATAATGGTGTGTAAGTTTCTGCTTTATAACAAAGTGAATCAGCTATACATATACATATATCCCCATATCTCCTCCCTCTTGCATCTCCCTCCCACCCTCCTCATCCCACCCCTCTAGGAGGTCACAAAGCACTGAGCTGATCTCCCTGTGGTATGTGGCTGCTTCCCACTAGCCATCTATTTTACATTTGGTAGTATATATAAGTCCATGCCACTCTCTCACTTTGTCCCAGCTTACCCTTCCCCCTCCCTGTGTCCTCAAGTGCATTCTCTATATCTGCCTCTTTATTCCTGTCCTGCCCCTAGGTTCTTCATAACCTTTTTTTTTTTGTTTTAAGATTCCATATATATGTGTTAGCATATGGTATCTGTTTTTCTCTTTCTGACTTACTTCACTCTGTATGACAGACTCTAGGTCTATCCACCTCACAACAAATAACTCAATTTCGTTTCTTTTTATGGCTGAGTAATATTCCATTGTATATATGTGCCACATCTTCCTTATCCATTCATCTATCGATGGACACTTAGGTTTGCTTCCATGTCCTGGCTATTGTAAATAGAGCTGCAGTGAACATTGTGGTACATGACTCTTTTTGAATCATGTTTTTCTCAGGGTATATGCCCAATAGTGGGATTGCTGGGTCATATGGTAGTTCTATTTTTAGTTTTTTAAGGAACCTCCATACTATTCTCCATAGTGGCTGTATCAATTTACATTCCCAACAACAGTGCAAGAGGGTTCCTTTTTCTCCACCCCCTCTCCAGCATTTATTGTTTGTAGATTTTTTTATGATGGCCATTCTGACTGGTGTGAGGTGATACTTCATTATGGTTTTCATTTGCTTTTCTCTAATGATTACTGATGTTGAGCATCCTTTCATGTGTTTGTTGGCAACGTGTATATCTTCTTTGGATAAATGTCTATTTAGATCTTCTGCCCATCTTTGGATTGGGTTGTTTGTTTTTTTGATATTGAGCTGCATGGGCTGCTTCTAAATTTTTGACATTAATTCTTTGTCAGTTGCTTCATTTGCAAGTATTTTCTCCCATTCTGAGAACTGATTGTATTTTAACAATCCTATTATGCTTTCCCAGTAAAGTCATTTCTTTTTCTATGATAACTATTTCATACCTCTCATTCCTTCCAAAGGGAACAGACTGAGACACATACCCGTTCTATGATAAAACTGTGGTTCTGCATTGAAAGATACTCCCAAATGTTGATATCCCTCAAAAGAGTTTAAATACACCATTTCTTCATTGCTGTCACTTACAACCCCAAAGTCCTAAACCTCAAGATGGAGACGAAGGATTTTTAGCCCAGGAACAATACATTTTTGCCTTTCTGATACTTGTGTGAGAAGAGTTTGAATCTAGGCAGTCTTGAGCTTTCAGCCATTGAAATATCATTTGCTTATGGCTTGGGAGAAGATGCGTAAAATACTATTCTCTCTGGAAAGCAAGACTGTTGAAATGACTGTCCTACTTTAATTGGGATAAAACAGCTACTTTTATGGAGTTTTAGGATGTTAACTAATGTCACCGCTTAGGGACAATGCTCATCTAGTGCTACAGAGAGAGTCTAGCATTTTTACATACTTTTAAGTATACTTCGTAACAACTCATTAAAAGATGTTGAACATTTAAATCCATACTGCAGTGGTGAATTTCAAGCAGGCAACGTAATTCCTATTGTATCACCACAAAGGAAATATTCTCTTCTATTCAATTAGTTTATTATATTTGACTATAATTTAATTATCACACTAAAATAATGCGTTTATAAATATCAGAATTATGAAACTGCCCCCCCCAATCCACCTTATCACAGGGGAAGGCTTCCTCCCACCCCACTCCCCCTTTTTTTCTCAGGGGCAAATTGGTCCTTTAAAAGGAATTTCACAGTTTCTCTTCGTGGAAAAATTCTCAGACCTTCCCTCACCAACAGCCTCCCCCACTCCACTTGCAACTCTCATGACTAAGATAAAAGAGCTATCAAAGCAGATATGCCTCATGATAACTCCATAAACTGACCTGCCAGCCTCTACTTGTGTGCATCTGGCCTGCCTTCCCTTCTTTACGCCCAGAGAAGTACTCTTCTCCCATGAAAGTCTTCCTCCTTCGCTGTGGATCTGCATTGTCACCTTTCAAGGATTTCCCTCCTTCTGTTTTCCTCCTTCATTATCAATATTTCCCTTTCTACTAGATCATTTCTATCAACATCAAGCATGTTCTCTTATCTCCTCTCTTAGGAAAGAGAAACCACCTCTTTTTTCACCCCAAATCGTCCTATAAACCTCACATGTCACTGCTCTTCACAGTGAAGCTTTGCAAATACATTGTCTTTATTCACTGGATCCATTTCATTCTTTAACTCACTCCACTTCAGCTAAGTTGGAACTCCTCTTGTAAAGTTTACTAAGTTTATTTATGATGTCAAATGCAATGAATACTTTTCGTATGTTTGACCTCTCAGCCACATCAACACAGTTCTCCATACTACATGAACTAGCTTTCTGATTGTAATGCTTGCCTAGCTTTCTGAACTCTTCACTCTCAAGTCATCTGGGATGTCCATCCTCTAAATTTGGAACTCCTCAGACTCAAACATTACTTGGTTTTAAGTCATACCTGTATGCTTGACTCCCAAATTTAGACTCTCAGTTCTCTCTTTTGACATCTACATTCATATCTAACTATCCAACCGACTCTTCTATTAGGATACCTAACAGGCACTTCAGATATATTAGACCTTGAGATGGGCTGAATAATGGCCCCCCAAAATGTCTATGTCCTAATCCTCAGAACTGTGAATATGTTACCTTACATGGCAAAAGGAACTTTGCAGGTGAGACTAAATGAAGGATCTTATCCTGGATTATTGTCCTGGTAGGCCCGATGTCATCAAAATGGTCCTTATAAAAGGGAGAAAAGAAGGTCAAAGCCAGAGAAGGTGATATGACCATGGAGGCAGAAGGAGAAAAGAGGGAGCGGAGCCAAGGATTGAGGACAGCCTCTAGAAACTGGAGAAGGAAAGGAAACAGATTGTCCCTTGGAGCCTCCAGAAGGAATCAGCCCTGCTGACACTTTGACTTTAGCTTAGTGAGACTGATTTTGGGCTTCTAACCTTCAGAACTGTAAGAGAATACATTGTGTTGCTTTAAGATGCTAAGTATGTGGCAATTTGTTACAGCACCCATAGAAAACTAATACAGGTCTCAGTGTCAGAAATTAAATTGGGTTTTTAATCCATCCCCAAACCTGCTTCTCTGTAGTCTAAACTAATTCAGTAAATGGCACTATTATTTATGCAGTTTCTCAAACCAAAAACCAAGGAATCACCATTGATTTCTCTTTTTTCCTTCACCTCTTCCTCCAATTAATTAACAATTCCTATTAATTTAAATATATCTCAAATATGTATATTTCACTATGGCCACCTTTGCCAAGTTACTGTCTTTCTTTTCTGCGGAACCTAAATGACCTTCTAAAAATGATCTTTTAGGGAAAATCTCAAATATACACAAAATAAAGGAAATAGTATAATGAACCCTGTGTACTCATCACCCTGGTAAAACACTTACCAGTATATGTTGATCTTCTTCCTTCTTTCACCTCTCCTTTTATTTTCCTGGAGTATTTTAAAGCAAAACCCATGTATCTTGTCAGTTCACCCACAAATACTTCATTATATTTCTCTGATAAGAACATTTTTTTGAAATAATCTCATTGCCATTTTCATACCTAAAAAGTAAACAATAATTTCTTAATATTTTTGATACAATTAATATTTGAATTTCCCTATTGCCTCAAATATGATTTTTACAAATGGTTCCCTTGAATCAGATCCGGTTAGGTACTCATATTGCATTCAGTTGCAAGAGTCTCTTAAGACTCTTAGTCTATAAAACCACCCCTCCCCATCATCACTGCCTTTCATACAACATTGATTTGTTGGAGAAATTAGGCCATTGTTTTTCTGTAGACTTCTCAGATTCTGGATTTGGCTGGTTGTTTCTTCATCGTATTAACTTATTCCTTCATTCCCTTTACTTTCCATAAATCTAGAGGGCTGACTAGATTCAGATTCAATATTTTAGGCAAGTAAGCTTCCTGTTGCTTTCATCATGTTTTAAGACACATAGTAACTGGTTTTCCCAATTTTAGTGCTTAGTACATTTGATTCTGAGCATGTCAGCCTGATTCCTTCAATATAAAATTCTTCATTAACCACTCCCACCCTGGTTTGAGCAACTATGGATAATCATTGCAGAGATCTATTATTTCATTGTGGGTTGCGAAATGATGATTTTCTCATTCTATCATTTCTACTGCTTTATTTGCTGGAATTCTATAAATATTAAGAACTTTTCTTCACCAGTGGTAAAGAATCTGCCTTGCAGTGCGGGGGACGTGGGTTTGATTCCTAGTCAGGGAACTAAGATCCCACATGCCTCGGGGCAACTAAGCCCGCGTGCCACAAAATACAGAGCCCACGTGCCCTGGAGCCTGCGCACCACAACTAGAGAAGAGCAAACCTGCACACCACAGCTAGAGAGAAGCGCACGCACCACAACGAAGAGCCCGAGCACTGCAAGGAAAGATACCGCATGCCTCAACAAGAATCCCGCGTGCCTGCCGCAACTAAGACCCGACGCAGCCAAAAATAAATTTAAAAAAAAAATGGTTTCAAAATATATTTTGGGAGTAAAGCCCTCAGTATTTATAGCCAATCAAATGTGCCAAAGATGTCATATGAGTTAAGACTGACCTCTAATTTTCTGGTTTGAATAACTAAGTTGTGGATAGAGGAGCAATATACTGAGACAGGAAGCCTTTGTGGAAACCAGCCATGGGGGAAGATGAGATAATCAAGGAGATATTGTAGGAAGTAGAAAATAGGGCCTCCATCTTGTTCATTACAATAACTTTTGAGATAAAAGGTGTTCTCAAAACAAGAAATGAGTTTTCTAAAATTTTAGAAATGGGAGAATATCTCAGCAAGTATTCAACCAGTTTCATATTTGAAATACCACATCTAGCACCCCAGTCATGTTGCAACACTGACTCAGGCGGCAACAGCAAATGTTATTATAGCAGCACATTCGTCCTAAAAGTTAAGGGTCTGTCAGTATTTCCATTATAAACTCCAATTTTCAGGGGTTTATAACTTGGCTATTTTCAAATCACATCAGGTTGAAACTTGCAAGTAATAAAACATTTTAAAAAATAGATTTAATGCATTTTTGTCAAGATCTAGTTAAAATATTGCCTAATATTTCTGAGATAAAGTGACCTACATTTAATATATTGTGAGACAAATGTTTAATTAAAAACACATCCTATTTTAAGTTTTCTGGAAATAATTACACTTTATAATAACATTACATTTCAAATGGATAGACTAGATATGGATGGACCACAAACATTATACTGAAGCAATTTTAACACACTATAGCAGAACTTGGCTTATGCATTGCAGTTTTGGATGAATTTCTTCCCAGTAAAACTTGTTGTAAATTGGTTAAGGTTTTATTTGAGGAACAGTAACATGTTCAATTTTATTTTATAAATAGATATATATATATTTTTTTGCCAGACAGAACTTAGTCTCAAAGTTATTGTTCAATTAAAAATATACCATCTTCTCTTTGGGATACAGTATTTTGATTTCCTTTTAGTAATAGAATTTTCTAACATATGGGATGCCAAGTTCATCTAAGCCCTTTGTAAAATCAGTTAAGCCAGGAACTGTGCCTTAAAGTACAAAAACATTCTTCCCTTATGAGGAACAGGAAGAAACAGAGAGTGTTATAGAATAAAAACAATCAAATATTATATCCTAGGCAAGGTGCAGCATGTAAAGATGCATAAGGAAAGTTCTTTGCCCTCCAGAACAACAGAACTACACGAAAGCAGACAGAGGTAAGACCCCAAAGAGTGAAGCGGGTAAAGTATAATGAGAGATTGTGAAGAGATTCCTTCCATCAGGGAAGAAAAGGAAATAGAATGGGAGGTGGAACTGAAGGAGGATCTTAAAGGTTGGACATGCAAAGGAAAAGGGACAAGATGGGCATTCTAGACAGGCAAGGGTGGCAGCATGAGCAAAGGAAAGGAGCCAGGAATTGCATGATGCTTACTGGGATGATACCACCATATTTCTCAGGAACTGAATCACATTTACCCAGCAGATGTTACCTTCTGGGTCTGTTTCAAGTATTTCTACAAAGTCTGTGTGTGTGCATATGTATGTATATTTGATTAAGAGGGCAAATTAGTTGAATGCAAAATGGACCCCAATGCGTAAATTCCTTGATGATCAAATTTAATCCTAGAAAGAAACTTTCACATTAGGGGAAATTTGCTCATGGATTCTTCCTTGTAGTGAAAAAAGTATTCCAGTCGAATATAGAGAAAACTGATATCATAAGAAAGTAATTTTTCTATATATTTAAAAAAATGGCATTGGAAACATAACCCAAATGACTCAGTATCAGAATACTCGTCCCATTTTGTTTGGAGAATTTCATTCTTGGTTATAATCTCACTGAAAGAAACCTTTATGTGTGCAAAAATAAGGCCCACAGGATGCATTTATCCATACCATTTAAACATGAATTCAGCTATATTTTAATGTTTTCTTTCTGGAAATTAATACTGCATATTATTTGGATCAATTATCTAATATTTTCTTTTTTCAGGGCTATCTTGAAACTTTTAAAAATTTGTAAACATCTGAAGTTTAAAAACAGTATTCATAAATTTTAAAATAAATTTTTAAATTTTAAAATAAATTTTAAAATATTAAAAATTGTACATTTTAAAATAAAATGTTTGTTAATATTGAGAATAAATAATAATAAATGCAAGCATTAAGAATATAACCAATCTTTTAATTTAAGAGAATAGTGTATGTCAAACTATCTTAGAAACAATTACCCATCATTGAAAAGACTGCATCAGAGTTGGCTTAGGCAGGAAAATAACTGATACAAAACAATACTTTTTGAATCTAAAGTATTAATAATGATAAATTTTGCTTACACTGCTGGTCATATTGTTAGATTCTTTTATTTCTCAGACATTTTGACTCTTCTGTATCTATCTTCTGGGCACTTTTTGACTTTCCAAACTCTCTCTCTACCTTTCTTTTTGTTGAAAATCTATCTACTGCTGTTCTCCATGCATTTTCTTTTACGTAGCTTTCCCTCTTTCTCCCATGTAATCTATTATTAAACTTATACTTTTTCATACTTCTGAAATGCTGAGATATTTTATGAAAAGCATTGATCCAACTTACACTAAAAGTGAACTCTGGTAGCATTAAGTGCATTCTACGCTTTTACATTGAAAATAAAACAATTCTTATTTGAAGTTGGAAAAAAACAAAACAAATTAAATAGGAATTAAATATCTAAATTTTTAAATTAAATAATGAAAATAAAAGATAATTTGGGAGTATTTCCCCAATTTTCAATTTGGAAAAATCTTCTTAGTCAGAAAAGAAACTCAGAAGCAATTATAAAACTACTAGATTTGGATTCATTAAAATGGAAAAGTTCTGAGTGACCCAAAATTAATGAAGTAAAGGAAATTAAATGAATGAATTATAACACATATGATAGACTACTCCTAATTAACAAAGATCCTCCCAATACCTGTAAAATTCAATAGGAAAATGGGTAAAATAAACAGTAAATTCACAGAAAATGAAATGCAAAGGACCAATGAATATAAGGAAAGATTCTCAACTGCTAGAAGTTAGGGTAATAAAATTAAACATAAGAAGCTAGCATTTTTACCCATAAGATTAAAAAAACAAGATCAATAAAATCTAGGTGAGTGAGGGTATCAAGAAACAGACTTTTTAAGATATTTTTGGTGGGAATCTGTATTATGACAACCTTACATAAAGCAATCTACCAGAATTTGTTAGAATTGAAAATAAGCAAAATACTTAGGGAAATCTATCCTAAAGATATGAAAATACCAGTATATGAGGTGATATTTATAAGGATATTAATTTGACATTTATTTATTAATTAATTTCTTGAATGCATAAGGAGAAAATAATTTTGTTCTCTATAAAATGTAGATTTTTATTTGGAGAAAATCAATATAGAAGTAAAGAAATGAATAAAATAATTTCAAGTGGTAATAGTGCTATTTGGAAGATAAACATGTGGTGTGACAATTAAGTAAATTAAGAGTTGTAGAAGACAGCAGGATGCTATTTTTATAAAGTTCAAAAACAGGCATACATAAAAGTTGGAATGGAAAATACTCTAGGGGGTGAAACTATGGGTAATATGTTATTTTTTCTCATGTTTGAAATTTGCTGTGATCACCTTGCATTGCTTTCTTGATGAAAAAAATATATACTATTAAAATAGATGAATTTTTTTCAAAATGGTTCTTAGTAAAATCCTATCAAAATATATTGGTATGTAGCCTCACTCTGTGGTTGCTGCCTCTTACTGTAGTCTCTCATAAAGCATATCTTTTATGAGCTTTACCCACTCAGAGCAGTAATTGAGAAGATCCTGCTTCTTTCCTTCCTTGAAGGAAGAAATGCAGACTCATGCTAATGCAAATGGACAAGATCAGGGGTGATCTCATGGCATAGACTGGGCAGCATGGATGATGGCAGTGAATGAAGAGCACAGCAGTCTGTAATTCCTTCAGTGGCCTTTTGGCAGTTTTGTAGGATCTGGTCCACTGAGGCCTGGTGGGGAAGAGAAGACTGGCAGATACTCGTCAAACAGTAGTTGGGGAGAAATCTGACTAAACTTGTCAAAATATAGTCTTGGAAAAAAAGTTTTCATCATCTTTAATAAATTAGACCTTGGTTTTATTTTCATTCTTTGTCATAAATTTTAGTCTTTCTCTTTTGTTCATAGAAATCCTGAAAAACCAAAAAGCCAGTCATTCTGAAAGTCCTATCAACCCTTTCATTTGTCTAATGCCTTGCAAAATTTTATTTCTAGAGATTCAACCAACTTCCTCTGACAAGCTTTATTCTGCATGCTCAGGAAAAATTGGGAGACCTAGGAAAAGGCTCAATGGCTATAAACTGGCTAGGAATTATTCTAATAGTGTCAAGTTGAATCATTTGCACTGTCCATTAGTGTTATTATCAGTATCCCAGGTATTACTAAAATTTCCGTGTAGACAGTAGAAAGCCATTGATGGATCATGTTTGCAAATAACTCTCTAAGGAGCACTTGTTTCTCAAGCCATTGTCCTTGCCTAGAATGGCTACTCTGTCCTCTTATGTAAGTTCCATTTGATTTACAAGGTCCCTTTACTCAACAAATATTTACTGGATACCTACTTTGTGCCAGATAATGTTTCAGGCAATGTATAGACAATGATGAACGAGAGAGACAAGATTTCATCGCTTGTGAATCTTACGTTGTGAGAAAGACTACACACAAGTAAACAACTGAATTTCAGATAACAAGGGGAAAATGGTATCTGTGGTAGAAAAGAGGATTCTTTTCATCATGGTAATCAAGGAAAGCTACTCTGAGGTGACACTTTAGAAGAGAACTGAGAGAGAGAGAGTGGAACATGCAGTCTAATGAAAGAATGTTCTGGGTGGAAAGTCCCTCAGGGAGATCTTGCCATGATTGTGAATCAGCAAGATGTGGTTCCATTCCTCCATTTTCAGTGAGAAGCTCTGATTCTCCCATTGTGCAGTGACCAAACTCTTATAATAGCAATTGTCTCTGTGATTCATTTGTTATTGAAAGTATGTTATATTATCATACTAGTTGTCTTTAAGAAGTTGAGATGCTTGCTTTCCACTTCAGACACAGCTCCTTCAGGATAGGGACCTTGTCCTATGCTTCTTTTTTTTTTTTTTTTTTGCGGTACGTGGGCCTGTCACTGTTATGGCCTCTCCCGTTGCGGAGCACAGGCTCTGGACGCGCAGGCTCAGCGGCCATGGCTCACGGGCCTAGCTGCTCCACGGCATGTGGTATCTTCCCGGACCGGGGCACGAACCCATGTCCCCTGCATCGGCAGGTGGACTCTCAACCACTGCGCCACCAGGGAAGCCCTGTCCTATGCTTCTTGATATACCAAAACCAAAAATAGTACTTTCATATAATAAGCATTAATAAACACTCACCGATGATCATGATCTGATGTGATGATCTATGCTGTTATCATGTTTTCAGGGAGCATATCAACTCGACTAAAGATAAAGTTGGATAGAGGGTAGTGCGAGGTTCTGGCTATTTAAAAACTACATCCGATAAATATATAGCGGTTCTGAAAAAACAAACAAGCAAAACTTAAGAATATGCTGTTTAGGGATATATACACATATAGTAAAATTATGTATATAATTATATATTATACATATATTATATTTAAAATACTTGGTTATGTTAGGTTATGCCTGTTATGTGCAAGTGGAGATGACAATTGAGCAGTTGAATATATGAGTCTGAAACTCAGTAGAAATGTCAGGGATGACAATATAAATTGGGGAGTCATCAGCATATAGATTGTACACTATTTAAAGTAATGAGACTGGATGAGATCACTTAGGAAGAGAATAGAAAGAAGGGTAAGTACAATTTGTAGTAGCAAAGAATTGCAAACAACTATTTATCAATAGAAAATTGGTTGAATAAATTACAGATTATGTATACCATACATTTTTATTTACTCTTACTAAGTTATTTATACATGTCTGACTTCAAGGAATATTCAGGATATATATTTTGACCTAAAATAATTTTTGGAGTAATATGAATAATATGTCTACATATTTGTAAAAAAACTACATAAATATGTGTATGAGTCTACATAGTAGAAAGATACATTCTAAACTAGGAGGAATGGGAGATCAACGTTTTCCTTCTAAATATATTTGTATTTCATTCATGCAGTTTTAAAAAATCTGATGATAAAGAGGGACATAAAACAAATGTGTCTTAACTATTTAGAATGTAAAGGAATCTTAGAATTGATATTTATGACAATAGCAATATCCTATCAGTAATCCACTTATTCTACTTTTTGTGGCTTTGTATCCTTTCCCTTTTTTTCGGGTACATCTGCTCCCCCAGAACTTTGACTCTTAACCTTTTGCACTGTCGACCCTTAACTGGGGGACTGCCCTTAGGCTGTGGAAACAGTTATGCCTGCCCACATGAGAGCTGGGAAGTGCCTAGGAATTTATGTCCCTCTAAGGTCAGTCATTAGCCAACGTCTGATGGGTGAAAAGGTTTGAATGTTGCAGAGATGCTCTGGAGACAGCATAGGTCACACATATCCCTAATAAGGGAGCAGCATGTGTAACCTATGCTGTCTCCAGAGCATCTCTGCAGGATTGAAACAAAGTTCCCTTTCTTGGGACTTGGCTTAATATCACATGTTAGCCAGATCTCCTTCTCTTCCTAGTCCTGCTTCCCAGCTGTCCTTCTAGCATTCTCTGGGAATACTTCCTGATAAACACTTTTACAAGATCCCAGTCTAAGACAATGACGAGTCTATTTTAAGTGCCTACTGAAGTCACCTTAACTCTTGAGGACACAGGCATCATGGACAGGATATATAGTGTAGTAGTTTAGATGCTCAGAGTTTAGGTGATGAGTTCCAAGCTCTGCCACTTACTCTCCATGTGGCCTTGGGCAATTCACCCAACTCCATGCTTTGTTTTCTCATCTATAAGATGGGATTGATAATAGAACTACTTTACAGAGCTATTTCAAGGAGTAAATAAAATAATGTACCTAAAGTGTATTTAGCATGTTAGGCACTCAATAATTATTTAAAAACTAATAAAGATGCTTGATGTAAGTATCACGACTATGTATCTCTATGTATGCTGTGGCATGTCTGACAAAAGAAGTTTCTTTTACATGAAAATTTATGATATGAAGTTTTCCTTGGTATGAAAGCCACTCTTTACAGAACATTATTTTATTATGTATGACTCATATGAAGTAAACAAAGTTAATACATCATTGATTTTAATGGGATTTTGCATACTATGATTAATATGCCATTATTGCATAAAAACATTCTACATGCTGAGAAGTGTAGCTGGTGCATTACAATATCATTTGGCATAAAGTTTCAGCATATGCTACTTTCACTATGTGTCCCTATGAATGCTTTAACATCTGGTATAAATCAGATAATGAATCAAAAAATGAAAAATTATATCTCCCTAACAACCATATCACATATTTTAGCACTGAATAATATATCATTTTAATGTCTTGAATAACATCGCTATTTATGGGGGTGGTGCAATGACCACATCCTTTATTGGTCTAGTTTTACTTTTAAGAATCTTGTCTTATTGCTTAGAGCAACTCAATTGTTCTGTCTTCTAACTACATAGAGCACCATCCTGAAGCCTATTTTTTCTTGGACCCAAGACCATGGAATTAATTTATATGTGAACCTATTTTATAATAATGTATGGGCTCTATGAAATTCCCCTGGTTGGGGTTTAAGCAAAGCTAGCTAATATTGAATTCTGTTTATTACAAACTGTACATTTCCTGCTAGTTTCTAATTTTATTTCATATAAAATTCCCCTTGTAATTGCTGTCATTCTCTCTCTGTTTTCCCCTAATTATTCTAACTAGGGTAAATTCTCAGTCCTTCAGGAACTGTGTATTTAGTCTGTGGATTTTCCAAATCCTCTTTTTAATTATTTTACTGTATATACTTAACCATTTAAATGTTTCCTATTTTTATAATTCACCAGATGATAAATAATGGTAGAGTGAGTTTGCATTAAAAAAGGAGTTTGTTATCTTTACAGAAATTCTTGGTAAAAGTCTAGCTCTAGTGAATGCTGTTATCTTTATAGAAATTCCTGGTAAAAGTCTGGCTCCAGTGAATGCATAAGATGAATTTTTTTTTTACCATTTGGGGTTTTTAATCCTTTCTCTAACATCATATATAAGTTAAAGTTAAAACTCTGCATTTTGTTGTTTTTTGGTTTTGTTTTTGTTTTTTTGCAGTACGCAGGGCTCTCACTGTTGTGGCCTCTCCCATTGCTCCGGACGCGCAGGCTCAGCGGCCATGGCTCACGGGCCCAGCCGCTCCGCAGCCATGTGGGATCTTCCCGGACCGGGGCACGAACCCCTGTCCCCTGCATCGGCAGGCAGACTCTCAACCACTACGCCACCAGGGAAGCCCTGCATTTTGTCCTTAAATATAATAGTTTCACCAAGAGCAAAGCTGCAAGTGTTTTTTTAAAAAAGGTCTAATGTCACCCCACTCCATACCACCCATTACTAAGCTGCACAACACTTGAGATAATGGAGGTTGGAAGGGTTTGTTCATAAATTTGAGACGATTAGGAAGTTCTTACATAGAAGAGTCTTTGAATAAGTTTAGAATCTAAGCTTCAAGGAGAGATTAAGGACAGGTAACAAAATAAGCAATTATTTTTAATCGATCAAAATAATCTTAGTTATGTTCTGAGCCCATGACTTCAGAAAAGCTTACCCTTAGGATATTGTGATGTAGGCAAAGTATATGCATGGGAATCTTAACCTTTATTTAAGTGCTTCTCTCCTAACTTTCAGGTCTCTTTGACCCCAAGGTATTTTTTATGCTACCTTTGGCTCTAGAAAAATACTGATTATCCTCAATCCCACTATCTAACCACCTTCTGAATACTCAACTATTTTCCTTCCACTCTACACAGGCCAGAATTTCTATTCCCCTTTCCTGTTGAATCTTTCCTGGTGACCAAAATAATAAAATAAATAGATTCATGCTAAAGGGTGGTTACAGCCACCTGTAAGTCTTCCACTCCATTCCATTTTCCTTTAAAAAAACCCACACTGAAAAGATCCATAAACCCAATGGAATTTTGAAGTTCTTTATAATTTCTGGAAATCAAACAAGGGACAGAATGTTGTGCTACAGTGCATGTTTTTGTAAAATAATGAACTCATATGATATTGGTAAGAAGAGGAACAATGTCAAAACATAATGTGGAAGTTGATTGATTCATATGTGACCATTCCCATCATCAATATTTAACACCACCAGGTAGCACCCACAGAACACAAAGCACACATACACAAGTAAATGCAGCTAGCCAGAGGAATATGTCACACCCTACATTCTTCCTCTTGGCTCTGTTCAGCCACATGCTCTATGTCCTAGAAAGGTTTATTAAGCCTTCTCCCCATCTTTGTGCAATTGTTTTGTCTCTGTAACTCTTCCTTACGCTCTTTCATCAAGCTGTCTTATTTACTGCAATGTTTATTTATTAGGGTTAACATCTTTTTAAACTGCTACTATTTTTATTAGAATTAGTGTTCTTAGTGCTCTTGGTTACAAAATTTCATAGATTGTGATGGTCCACCCAACCTAATTTTTCCTTATTTTTAGTGTGTAATATTGCAGAATGTGAAGGTTTTTACAAATACATATATCAAGCGACTGCAGGAATGCCTGTAAAGTATTTAAAAATGTGTGGGGAGGATTTCTTTCCATCTCACTTTCCTTTTTCTGTCCTTCCTTTCCTTTCAGGGGACAGCCTATAAAAAGAGAAGGAGGAATTCTGCCCTCCCCGCCCCCAGTTCTATCTATGTATTCTAAATTACTAAGTGATCGTTTTTAGAGTTAAAAAGCTATCCAACTGAAATCTCACCAGTCTTTCCCCAAAGTTATTACTATCAATAATGATGAATTTAATTATCACAGCTCTCCAAGGAGCACAATTCCAATGCTACTGTTGATATCTGAATTTTTATGAAAATTCTGTTTTGTTAGGTTTAGATGCTTTGTTTCAAATCTTTCCCTACAAGCACATATGATATATGAGAAATAGTCTCATTATGTCCTTCCTTCCTCTTTATCATCACCTTAAACTATGTTCACACGCTTTTGGAAGGGGTTTGGCAATCTACAACTCTACGGTTGTGTTTAAGATGCAATTAGGGCCTGTTCTAGGCTTACAAAGAGCTGCAGAATATTCAAGGTTTCCTCAAGATTGTCTACATGTCTGAGTTTGTCACACATTCAGAAATCTTGATTCTACAAAGTGTAAAATGCTGTAGGTTGGCTAAAAGGATGAGATCCAATCAGCTTTCCATCCATATGAATAACTTTGGACATCACATTTCACAGAAAATAAAGGGGGCGTACATCAGGGTCCTCGGGCCTTTTCTCCAACCTCCTCACCCTCAGAACTATTGCAGGTATTCCAAAAAGGAGGAAAATATCTTAATGCCAGAAAGTATTAGAAGAGAACAAAGATACCTAAATTCCAACAAAACATTAATATTTATTGAGAGGGGCAAATCAAGAAAAAACTGGGTTATGGAAATGAGCCAGATATAAAGCTAAAAACAAAAAGCGCAAGTGAACTATAAATTTGGCTCAACTTTCTAGTAGCCAGTGTGAGAAGGGTCATCTACCCAAAATATTGTGTCTGTTAGCTGAAACAAACCAGTTATATAGAGGACATAGATTTATTTTTGGAACTAACACCATAGAGAAATTTTTCTCTGAGGAGCTCATAATCTATGTGATGATAAGTAGTATTTTTGCACTTGGGCGAAATTTTAAGAATGAAATTGATAAGAGGGCTGGCTTCCTATCCTTGCTTCAGCAGGGGTAAGATTTAGTTGGAATGAAATCTTTCCAGTATAAAGGATGAATGCAGATTATTGATGTAGGTAATTCTACTCCCCACCATACCCCAGTTTTTTGAGAGTAGGATCTGCTTACTTAACTGTTAGTTGGTGTTTATTAAACCATTAAATGAATGACCGCCTGGTCAGATGTCTCTCTGCTGTCCAGCATCAAGTACCAAGTAGAATGGCAGAGTTTGTCTACCTTTGCTACTATGTTGAGGATTCAGTCCCCTGGGGGAGCCTCAGAAAGTGCCACATTTGATTAGTTCTGTTAGGGGAATGGGAACAGGGAATGCTTCGTGAGTGCCTAGTATTTGTCAACGTGAAGATCCTATATACTGAAGGTGGTGGCTCTTTGACGCCTGTGAGACAGGTCTCCAGGGAGACTTCCTTAATCTAAGGGGTCTTTTGTGGGTTAGGAATCGAAAGACTTGTGTTAAACTGTCAAGAATTAGTTACATAACCTTAGGCTAAATCCTTCCAAATCTGTGTAACTCCTTTTTCCTAGTATGTAAGGTGAAGATAATTACTTGCCCTCCCTAACACCTACACCACCCAGTATTTTGCCCATTATTTTTTGTTAATTTTACTTTCTGGTTTATCCTGTGAACATACCTATTTGAAGGAGAAACTATGTTTTACTGGTTTATATCCTAAGCACTTATCACAATGACTATTATATTGTATACTGAATAAAATGTCCATTGGTCCAGTGAGTTAATGAAAATATCTGGAAAGTTTCACAGTGCTAAATAAATGTAAGCTCTTTGAGGAAAGCAGGTAGGACTTCACCATGTTTTTCTCTCCTGAGGGCTGGTAGTTTCTTCCTGTGACCCAAATGACCCTAAGCAATCAGTACCAGTTCATACAGAGCTTGGACAGTGCCTGAATGTTGGTGCATCTCACAACCTCATCCTTCTGGAAGAATCCTCACTTCAGGGCTTAGGCTCCTTTGGCTCATCTGGTATCCAGTGTCATACATTGCTCGTCATATACGGCCATGCTCGTACTGTCAAACAACACCTGTAAAAAAATCAAAATGTTGACTAATTTATTCTGAATCACATTTTCTATGTGTCCAGATGCTCCAGGTTTGCATATTACTTTCCCGCAATTACAACAGCAAGAAGTTATTGAGATCTTAGTATGTACCAGGCACTATGTGCTTGCATGTATTAACTCATAGTATCCTCACATTTCTATAGGGCAGGTATGACTGTTACACCATTTGCATGACAGCACTGGAGAAGAAACAGAGGTTAAGTATTTTGCCCAGTCACACAGAGTGATGGAGCCTAGATTCCAGCATGAGCTGTCTGGCTCCAGAGTCCAAGATTTTAACCACTGTGTTATGTTGCCACATGACTAATGGCTTTAGCTGTATTTTTATGACAACCCATCTTACTTTGGGGAAACAGTAACAATAAGAATTTTAAATTCTGTGTAATTATGAAATACTTACCTTTTACTTCTACAGTTACCCAAAGTTTTAACTGGTATTCCCTTTGTGTGCTTATACTGGCAATACTGTACCCATACAGCAAAGGGATTGTTATAGGAAGCTAAAACAAACACCAGAAATCTACTCAAAACTGTACACTAAAATGCTAAATAAATAAATGTTCAACTTAAAATACAGTTGACCCTAACATAAGGAAGTAATTTATACCTCTAGCTTAAACCAGGCCTAGCTTGCTATGACTGTACCATTTACATGAGCTAACTATCCTAACATCAACATGGTGACAACTACAAATGTATTACTTGCTATTCAAGGATCTTGTAAAGTTGATGATTTTGTACATGTATGTTTCCCTTCATAATGGTAGATCTCATGTGTTGATACCAAATTTTAGAAAATTAGTTGTAATACTTGAATATTTTAATAAGCAATGAATAAAGGAGAAAACTCAGTTAAAATAACAGAACTACGTTAGAGTACTTCAGAAGACCAGTTTTTCACACCTGTTTTCTACTAGCATGCAAAAGCTACTAGTAGGAAGAAACCATACATTAAGCATAGTTGAATTATCCTTAAACTATATTCTGTAGGGGCTGTAACACAGTTTTTAAGAACAATATTAAAAAAGGTGAAATCTATAACTCAAACAGTACACAAGACTTACTTCATCTATAAAAATAGAGCGAATGCCAATGCTTTATTTGCCACAGAGATAAGGAGGGAAACATTGGTAAAAATAAATGTGATAACGTGACTCAAACTTCATTACAAATGATTTTCCTAAATTCATAACTTTCACATTAAGCTGAGCTAAAAAGAAAAAAACAAACCCCCAAAAAACACTAAAAAACTTTCACTTGATGAAAGTAGGCCAAATCACATGATCCCTCTGAATGAGGGAGTTTAATTTTCTAGCTGAGAAAATATTTTCCCTAATTTAGTAAGCTTAAATAATTCACCCATGATGATAAATAAGCCCTTGGGTCAGGATCAGAAGAAACCTCCTGTATCAGTTTATTTTTAAGCAGTACACAAAAATTTTATTATGGAACATTTTCTTGGTTAAATCTTAAGAGTAAAGACAATTAAAACATCCATACTACTTCACCATCTTTCAGGTCTTTTTCTCCTAAATGTACCTTCTAGATTTCTTAGGTGTGCTGTACAATTCCTTAGGGTGCTAAAGTTGATGAACACCTTACTCCATTAAGTGAAATAAAACTTCACTTAATGGAGTAAGGTGTTCATCAACTTTAGCACGCTAAGGAAGTGTTATTTAAACTTTGTCCTCATTCTCCTCTCCCACGTTACCAGTAGTAAAATTTATTTAAAAAACAATGAGAAAGAAATACCGTAGCCTAGAGGCACCTGGGAAGGAAGGGAATATGGCTCAGGAGAGGTATTAGTCATATTGGAGATTTATGGAGTCTAATTGTAAACCCCTTTACCCCCTCCCTGGTTTTAGACTTAGGGTGTGAGGTGTCTGGGATGTGCATGGAGCCTTCACAAACTGACATTTTCTTCCTTTTTTTCCCCCTTTTTTTTGCATGAAACAAAAGAAATACAAGTGCTTGGTACTACGTGCTTTTGAGGCTTAAAGGGCCATTAATAAACACGCTGTTTCGGTCGTTGAGGGGGATCGAAATCACTTTTTAATAAATATCGCCAGAAGAATCTCCTCGAAGGGAGACTGAAGTTATTCTCCCTCCCCAGGAGCCCTAAGGGGAAAGGGAGACGGAAGATAATGTCCCCTACTTGCACGTGAGATTTCCCTTTCTCCTCCGACCCCCCTCCGCCTCTACCGCGCAGGTCTGGCCGCCTCGGGAGGTAGCTGGGAGAGAAAGCCACGCTCAGTCCTCCATGGCAAAGTCTTTGGTCTTTTCCTCCTGGTCGCCCACTTTGTAGCGCAGCAGCACGCGTAGGTGACGGTGGTTGTCCTGAGAGGGCAGCAGCGTGATCTCTCCGGAAACGTCCGTATCTTGCTCCACTTGCACAGGCTCGTTCAGGTAGAGGAGTGCCTGCTTCCAGTGCGTGACTGGGTGAAAAGGCGAGGTGGACAGCACCAGGGGTTTCTCCGAGTCCCCTCCGGGGAAGGTCACCTGGAACCAGATGGCAAAGCCGTGCATGTGAGCCGAGCCGTAGCAGCTGAAGCGGAAGCGCCCACCCACCCCCGCTTCCAGCTCCTGCTCCAGGCCGGCGCGGGCCAGCTCCAGCTGAGCAAAGCACTGCGGCCGGGCCAGCACATCCTCGCCGGACAGGCCTTGCACCACGATTTCTGAGTGGCCCATGAGGCAGCGCGTGGCGAAGCTCTCCAGGCAGCTCATGTCCACACCGTAGAGCTGCTTCATCTGGCTCCAGAAGCTTAGGCGCAACTCCAGCATCTGGTCGCTGATGGGCGCCACGAAGAGCTCGGCGGAAGCCGGCAGTAGAAGACCGCCCTCCTTCAGCCACTTGGTCCGCGCGTGGAGCACAGAGCTCAGCATGGACTCGTGCAGGAGTCCGCAGCCCATCCACTCGCTCACGATGGCATCCACCTGCTCCGGCAACTCCACCGTCTCCACTGGCCCCGGCAGGACGTGCACCCGGTCCTCCAGCCCGTTGAGCCGCACCACCTCCCGGGCCTGTTGCCAGATGTCGCTGGCCTCCACCGCGTACACGCGCCGGGCCCCGGCCTGGGCACAGAAGATGCTGAGAATGCCGGTGCCCGCGCCCACGTCCAGCACGGTCTTGCCCCGCAGCGCTGCCCAGTTCCGCAGAATGCCCAGGCGGTAGGCATCGGTGCGGACGCGGTCGGCAATCATCTCCTCGTGGACCGATACATCCGAGTAGCACTGGTAGTACAGCTGGTCTCGCTCCCGCCTAGTCCTCCGGGGTCGTGGCAGGGCCACCTCCAGCTCTCCGCCATCTTCCTCTTCAGTTCCCTCCCCTCCTTCGCCGCCGCCCCCCGACTCAAGCTTTCTTCTCTTGGGCTGCGACATCTTGGCGGCTCGGGCCGGCTCCCGGCGTGCGTTGCGCGACGCGGCGGGAGCTCTAGGAAGCGGGGGCTTCTGGTATTTGTAGTGCGCGCTCGTGCCGCCCGCTTTTGGCGGGGCACCGGGCGAGTGCCCGCCAGATGCCTCTGAGCTGAACTCTGCTTTTTTACCTGCTGCTTTGGTGTCGTGTAATCCCTTTCCCACCACCCCGCACCCATATTCTATGATTCTTTACGTTCCTCCTCCTTCCCTTACATCCTCGATTCTCTTTTGCTTTCACTCCCTTCCTGAAGTGGACACGCCCACTTAAAACTAATAAATCCATGTTCTGTCATGTCTACTCAACTCCCAGATTTTTTATTACACAGAATTATCTGGGCGGCACTGTTCATACACTACCGCCTCATCTGGACAGTTACAACTCTTAGAGCTCTCCAAACGCGGAGATTTGGAAATTGCACTACATGTTTTTCTTCTCTGTTTTCAGCGGAGTTAGGATGCAAAGGTGTAAATGGAACAAAGTTTTCAGGGGAGTTAGGATGCAAAGGTGTAAATGGAACAAAGTAAAAACCCAACAGTGTAAAACCCTGGTTCGGATTCCAGTGAGACCACAAATAAATGGAATGATTAGGGCAAGCTATATAAACTACTCTTGCCTTCAGTTACCCATTCACCAGCAACAAAGAATCTTCAATGCAGTTGAAAAATTAAGTTTCTGGTCTCTATTTTAGCAGAATGGTTACTTGGCTCTTAGTCCTGCTCTGGTAATTCTGTGGCTCATTCAAGAGTTAAATCTTGGAAAGGTTCAAACCAAGGAGCAGTTGAAAAGCAACAGTGGTGTGATACAGTGAAACCCATTGCCAGGTGTATTCTGGTAACCAATTATTTTTTTTCCCCCAGAGGTAACTGAATCCTTCATCCCCTGTGATCACTTCTCTACTTCAACTCATTTTTTCCTGTGTGTCTCCTTGTCTGGGCGAGATTGGTACTCCCCTCTTCCTCTTTCATTTTCCTTTCAGTCAACTATCAGCTGTTAATCTCTTTCCTCTTGGTTGTTCATAGTAGAAATAAAATACATTTTAAAATACATGTGATGTCTATATGGGTGTCTGTGTTCTTCACAAGTAAGGTGAGAAAAAATTTTCTCCCAGCTTAAAAAAATCACACGAAGAAAATTGACTTTTATTTTCTTGTAGTCTCAAACTATGTCTTTTAAACCAATGAGCCTGTATTCCTTATCTGGGGGAAAAGTTCCTTCACCCCATTCTCTCTATTAATCTGTCATTGAATGAAATAGGCTGATTGACCTGACATCCTCAGCTGTACTTCTAACTCAGGGCTTTCTGGCTGCTCATAAGAATCCTCTGTGGAGCTTTTAAAAAATACCTATGCCTGTGTCCCACTTCAAACTAATTAAATCAGAGCCACTCCAGTGGAGCTTGCGCATATAGTTTTAAAAGCTACCCAGGGAGTTTGTGCAGCCAGAGTGAGAAATGTTCTTAATGATTCTAGTTAAATCTTGCTCCATTATTTTCATTGGGTAAATTATCTTTTTTCAGTGGCCTGGGCTCAGCCATTTAAGGCTAAAAATCCTCAGAGCATTTCCTCTCTGCCCAGTTTGATATCTTGTTTTCAGAAAATAGAGGCCCAGAGCAGGACATGGGATTAGAGTTGAAAATGTGACTGCTTCAACATATTACTTCTAGGCTGTTGATTAGTGTATACTTCTCCCATTCTTTCTGTCCTCAAAATCTTTTCCTCCCTCTTTTAAATGCATTGACTCCTCTACCCTATTTCCAATTCACTGACTTGTGGTCTTTTTTAAGAAATATCTGAATATAAGTTTTGTTGGTTCTACTTCCAAAATATATCTGAGTCCATCTTCTTTTCTCCTTATCCACTGCCTACACCTAGTCTAATTTCCCATTTTTGCTTGTATGGAAATCAGTCTCCTAAGAGATCTCTCAACTTCTAATCATACTCCTGTCTAATCCATTCTCCACAGAGCTACAAGAATGAGTTTTTAAAAATCTAAATTGGACCATGTTATTCTCCAGTAACTTCTTCTTCCAGTTACTGAAACAATCCAGTAACTTCCCAGCTTATCTCATACTTCTCTTCCCAGCTCCCTGTTGGGCTCAATATATACAGGCCTTCCACCTTTTTTCTGTCTTAAGTCTATACATACGCTCTTCCAGGACCTGGAAGATTGTTTTTCTTTTTCTTTTTTTTTGTGGTACGTGGGTCTCTCACTGTTGTGGCCTCTCCCGTTGTGGAGCACAGGCTCCGGATGCGCAGGCTCAGCGGCCATGGCTCACAGGCCCAGCAGCTCCACGGTATGTGGGATCTTCCTGGACCAGGGCATGAACCCGCGTCCCCTGCATCGGCAGGCGGACTCAACCACTGCGCCACCAGGGAAGTCCAAGATTGGTTTTCTTCTTAGCACTTCACTTCAGTCGCTCCTCATCTGTCAGGCCTCAACTTAAATATTACCGCCTAAGAAGGTCCTTCCCTGGCTACTTTAAATACTATTTTCTAACTCAAGACACTGTTTATTTCCTTCATAGCTTTTATTATTAGCTGAGTGTATGTAATTTGTCTATTTGTTTTTTGTAAAATATAAACTCCAGGAGACTTGGACTTTTGTTTCCCCATTATTGTAGTTCCTAGCACTAGAACAGAGCCTGACATGTACAGAGTGTTTAATAGTCTTCAGTGAAGACTGTTGTGGAAGCAATTAAATTGTTATTCATAGGGGAAGGAGAAGAGAGTTTTGCTTTTTGTAGTGCAGTGTGACAATTTGACTCTGGTAAACTCTGAGATAAATCCAGATATAGATCAAATTTAGGATAATCCCAGATGTGAGATGATTCCCTTTCCAAACTCTCATAACCCTTTTAGATAGAATAATGGTAAGCCCTAATTTTATGTCCAGATTAGAGAGAAAATGGCCTGTGGCACTTTCCTTTCCTGCACTCTGGCTTGATACGGAGAGCGATTTCTTTACTCATCTTTTCTACCACACTGAGTTGTTTTAAGTAAGAAGGAGACCAGATCGTAGTCCTTCTCTAAGCATTGCAGCTCAGCAGCTAACCACCTGGATGGGAGAAGAATTGGAGCTGTGCTGGCAGAGTGTTCTTTGTGTTTTCATGCCAGTGGTCTACTCACCACATCTATTCAATGTGAAAACCCATAGTTTTTCAAACAAATGGATCTTGAAATTGATTTAATACACCTTCACCAGCATTAAAAAAATAGAATAGAAAATATCAAATACACAAAATGAATAAAGGTGAGTATTACTTCATAAAACTTGTTTCAGTTAAGTATACTCTCTCTCTCTCTCTCTCTCTCTATATATATATATTTCTTGCTACAGTTCACAGTTAAAAGTTATTCTCCAAAAACAGTGTAAACTTTAATATTTTTGTAACTTTGCTTTGAGTATGGTACTGCTTTGCCTCTCACTTATCTTTTTAGGTAGTCCTCAAATGTTATCATTTTTTGGTAGCTTTTCAACCAGTCTGTGGCCCAATAATCCTTATATATGACTTTTTTCACTCATCCTCTTGTACCAGAGCTATTTGTACATATGGCTTTTCCATGCTAGACAATGGACATTTGAACGCCAAGATTTTTTTATTTCTCACTTTTATATTAAGAATCTAGCATATTGTGCTGGAATCTGAACCATTTGCACATTCCAGATTGGCAGTCCTGAGTACACATAGGATCATAGATGTGTTTTGTATGACAGTGAGAACCATGGTCGATTTCTGCATCACACACATTCATGCATTTATCCAATCATTCATTTATTCAACAAACATTCTGGATTTCTACTCTGCACTAAGTATTCTAGAAACAGGGGACATATCAATAAACAAAAAGACAAAAAGCCTTACCCTATGGGGCTTCCCTGGTGGCGCAGTGGTTGAGAGTCCACCTGCCGATGCAGGGGATACGGGTTCGTGTCCCGGTCCGGGGAGATCCCACATGCCGCGGAGCGGCCGGGCCCGCGAGCCATGGACGCTGGGCCTGCGCGTCTGGATCCTGTGCTCAGCAACGGGAGAGGCCACAGCAGTGAGAGGCCCGCGTAACGCAAAAAAGAAAAAAGAAAAGAAATCCTTACCCCTAAAGAGCTTATATTTTTGTATTAATGTTATGTTATCTATTAATCTTATTTTTTTGTTTCTGTTTTTACTTAAGTAAAGTATTATACTGCTTTTTTTTTTTTTTTTTTTGCGGTACGCGGGCCTGTCACTGTTGTGGCTTCTCCTGTTGCGGAGCACAGGCTCCGGACACGCAGGCTCAGCGGCTATGGCTCACGGGCCCAGCCGCTCTGCGGCATGTGGGATCTTCCCGGACCGGGGCACAAACCCGTGTCCCTTGCATCGGCAGGTGGACTCTCAACCACTGCACCACCAGGTAAGCCCTATACTGCTTTTAACTATCAACTTTCTTTCTTGTATTATTTTACCTTGGGTCCTGATGTGATTTCCTCCCACAAATACTTATTTCTAATTTCTTTTTCTCTTTAATTTGAAGGGCTGTTGTTTAAAAGTGTGTTTTAAAGCCTAGTATATAGAGCTGCAATGAACGTTGTGGTACTTGACTCTTTTTGAATTATGGTTTTCTCAGGGTATATGCCCAGTAGTGGGATTCCTGGATCGTATGGTAGTTCTATTTTTAGTTTTTTAAGGAACCTCCATACAGTTCTCCATAGTGGCTGTATCAATTTACATTCCCACCAACAGTGCAAGAGGGTTCCCTTTTCTGCACACCCTACCAGCATTTATTGTTTGTAGATATTTTGTTGATGGCCATTCTGGCTGGTGTGAGGTGATACCTCATTGTAGTTTTGATTTGCATTTCTCTAATGATTAGTGACGTTCGGCATCCTTTCATGTGCTTGTTGGCCATCTGTATATCTTCTTTGGAGAAATCTCTATTTAGGTCTTCTGCCCATCTTTGGATTGGGTTGTTTTTTCTTTTGATATTGAGCTGCATGAGCTGCTTGTAAATTTTGGAGATTAAGCCTTTGTCAGTTGCTTCATTTGCAAACATTTTCTCCCATTCTGAGGGTTGTCTTTTCGGAGGGAGGAGATATGGGGATGTATGTATACATATAGCTGATTCACTTTGTTATACAGCAGAAACTAACACAACGTGGTAAAGCAATTATACTCCAATAAAGATGTTAAAAAAAAAAAAAGCCTAGTATAAGAGTTGAAGGTAGTTCCTTTAGAATTTCAAGAATTAATTATAATTCTCAAAGTGTGTGTTGGGAAAGGGTAAAGGAACAATGACGAACAATGTTATAAATATCTCTTTGACATGAATATTCATTAAATGATGCAGTTCTTGCCATGGTGCAGTTACTTGGAAGCTGCCAGCATAGAAAGAGGCACTTCTGTCAAAAAAAAATCCTTTATAGAAAATGAACACAAAAGGTGGTGATTTTTGTATTTAAACAAATTGGAACATCAAACATAAAAAGCCTAGGTATATGTTACTCTCTTGATGTGTGTAGTGTCTTTTAGATCCATGGTATATTGGCCCAAATATTAAACCTAATACTAAAACAGATGAATAGCAAATTCATAGCTCCCTGATGATATTATTATAAGTAGTTGTAATTCTTTTAAAAAATGTGTGTATTGAATTGTTTCAGTAGTGACAACAGGGATATTATGAATTTAATCCATAATTAGTGATTCAGTTTAAATTTACTGAGCCCTCTTAGTGTATTGAATATGGCATTTTAACAATTTCAAGTGTAAATATTGGTTATGACATTTTAACAATTTCTGCTATAAATCAGGCCACTATATTGAAAATAATACAGAAAAACAGGAACGTAAATTATAATATGGGAAAAGTAATGTATTGGTGCATCTATGGAAATAAGCATTTGCACACCTGCCCCAGGAGTAATAAGAATCAGGTAGTTTAATGAAAATCAGGTATTACGGTTAATAACATTTAATAAGATCTTCCTATTTCTTTTTCTTTTTTTCTTTTATGAAAACCTTTAATATGAAAGGAAGCTAGCCAGTTGCTTGTATCAGATGCTTACGTTCTCATAGCATTTTGCAACTGAGGGCATTTAAAGTGCATAGAAGTAATGTAGTCATGGTAGACCTGTGATGCTCAAAGTGTAGTTTCTAGACCAACAGTATCGGCATCACCTGGGAAATTGTTAGAATCACACAGTCATGAACCCCACTCTGTAACTAATGAATTAGAATCTCTGAGGTTGGGGTTCTGCAGTCTTTATTCTAACAGTCCTTCAGGAGATTCCAAGAACACTGAAACTTGAGAACCACTGCACTAGACAATCTGAAGACTGCTAGGACCAGCGTGAGGCCATGTAGATACTACGGAATGGAAGGTCTATTATTTTTCCAACTGCTGTAAAACAAATTACTACAAATTTAGCCACTTAAAACAACAAACATTTTTTATCTCATGGTGTCTGTGGGTCAGGAGTTCAGGCACTGCCTCCCCAGAACCTCTGCAAGGTTGTAATCAGGGTGTCTGCCTGGCTTTAGTCCTTTCTGGAGCTTGGGATTCTCTCCCAGTCATGTGGTTGCTGTTCCTTGCAGCCATAGGACTGAGGTTTCCCTCTTTTCCTGATTGTCAGATGGAGGGTATTTTAGCTCCTAGAAGCTGCTGGCAGTTCCCTGCCACAGGGTCATTTCCCAGGCTCTCTCACAACACTTGCAGCTTACTTCTTCAAGACTAGTAGAAGAAGTTGTTTTATCTCAGGGAGGGTCCTATTCCAAATAATTTCCTTGCCTCTCACCTCCCCAGGATAATCTCCTTTTTGATTAATTCAAAATCAACTGATTTGGGATTTCAATTACATCTGTTAAATAATGTTTTCAGCTGAAGAATATAGCTCTGGGTAAAGAGACCAAGGGTGTATTCCCACTAAAGTTTGATAGATATCGCAAAATATCTTAAAATTATTCTATGTCTCAGAGAACTGTGGGTATGGCTCATGGCATGGGGAGATGACCAGATCAAATAGATCAGAAACAGTTTTAAACAAGCTGTACAACATATCTGAGCCAAAGATTTTAATACAGCACAGTTAGCCTTAGTCACCCTTGAGTTTCTGAACCCTGCCATGTGAAAAAAAAATCATACCACATATAGTGTATGTAGTGGCTACTCTTTTAGGCTGGGTCCAAGAAGAGAAGACTTCTGGAATGAAGCCAAGCTGAGCTGAGCCTAAATGAACCCAGTAGACTGCAGCTCTCCTGTAATGGAAGCAAGAAACAAAAAACTTTTGTTGTTGCAAGCTACTGAGATATTGGTGTTATTTGTTACTGCAGCAAAAAACAAAGCTGACTAATACAAATATACATACAGAATGAATGATCATTGTAGCACCACTACTCAGATCAAGACATAAAACATTACCAGTGTCATAACTGTACCTGTGTCCCTCCAGTCCTGTACTTTTTCCCTTTCCCAAGGTAAGTATCCTGATAATACCATAAAACATTCAGTGACAAAAGTCTCTGCTTTTATGGAGTTTATATTTTAGGGAATAATCTCTAATTCTCAGAACGTATGAGGTGGTTATCAGTATCCCTATTTTCTCAGTTTGGAAAACCAAGGCACATAGTAGTTATGTCCATCACTTATTTATCTTTTCTACTGGATTGTAAATTCCTTTTAGACAGGAACCAATTTCCTTTATCTTCCCACAGTTTAGTGTAGCATCATACATATAGTCACAATATTAATTATTTTGATAACAATTAACATTTATTTCCTGCTTACTATGTACCAGAGACAACTCGATTTTCATAAAACCTCTGTAGTAGGTATTATTATTAATCCCTTTAGAGATCAGAAAATAAGCAAAAAGAGGCTGACTTGTCATAGGTCTAGATTATTTTGCTCTATATATGTGTGTTGAAATTGATCCATGTGATTGCACATAGCAGTACTTCCTTCACTTATATTGCCGTATAGTGTTCAGTTCTCAGCTCCCTCTAAAGCCACAATGGATCATACTATACTATACCTATGGATGACTTTGCATAGAGGAGGTACCCGAGCTTCTCATTTCTTCCATCTCTGTTCTGCAGCTTCTCTATTTCTATATATCAAAGGAAAAAAGCAAGTTAGACATCATATTTTTATCTAATATCTGCCTGTGTTTTACTCAGAAGAGTTGTGGTGTGGGAATTGTAAGTGAAGCTGTAGTAGACTGACTGTATATAAGAACCTTAATTGATTTAATAATATTGTAAATCAACTATACTTCAATAAAAAGAAAAAATAGAGTGAAGTTCAGTTTAAAGAAAAAGAATATTATTTGGTTTATTCACTTAATATTGTTGAGCTCCTACATATCTAGCACTGTGCTGGGCTTTAAGAAAGAGAGGAGGAAGCAGTCTCTTTGTTCACCATAAGGAGCTCACAATTGTTGGAGGAGGTCATTCAAAGGACTTTACTGACTGTTGACCCATAAGCCGGACTTGGGCAATCAGAGGCTCCTTATACTCTCTCCTGCACTTGGAATGTATGTTCTGCCCATTGTTCCCATAGTCTGAGCAATATCCAGGATGTAGTTTTAAGAAAGTAAGGTTGAGACCATCTGTACTGTGTACATGACTGAACCCCATTAAAGCCTTTAGATAAAGTTTAAGATTTTGGCAGACAGGTATGGAGATCCACTCACCTTGTGGCCACCTAAGACAAGCCTTGTATGTGAATTCCCTTGCTTATTAAACCTGCCAACGACCAATTTGGATTCATCTGCCTGATTCTTTGGTCTCTCCTCACTCTCTGTGTAGGAGGCTAGTTTCAGGTTTCACCAGGGTAGCTCCCAGGTTTAGGAGCTGGTTGGTGAGCCAACCAGGAGACCAAAGAAATGAGCCATGAAAAAGAGACATCCCAAGGGGAAATCCAGAGATCGCCATTGACCTCTGTATGGGAAGGGGTGGCCCATATGTTAGATGATTGTGGACTGCGTGTGTGTACAGAATGTACAGCTACTGTGGCAAAAAATGGGAGCGAATGGCCGTGCAGGGGGCTGACCTCTACGGTGGACAGGTTGCTGGCCCAACTAGAGGCTGAAGCTTGAGTTAGAAAGCAGGAAGAAGAGCTGCGGTTAGAGAAGGATGTGTAGTTGTCCACTACTCTGCTAGCTTCGGGGCTGGCAGACAAGATGGGAGAGCAGGATAAGAAGTTGGAGAACTTAGCGTGCCATTTGCAAAGGTAGGAGGGCTCAACCTAGAGGATAGGTGGTGAACCCTCAAAAAAGTAAAGGCCCAGACACTACCATAAAGTTTTTGGGAGTCATATGGTCAGGTAAGATGTGTATTGTCCCAGAAGCTCTGATTGACAAGATGCAAGCCTATCCAATCCCTAAGAGCATGCAATGCAAGCCTTTGTAGATGTGGGAGGTTTGGAAGACTTTTACTCCCTCCTGTGCTGACTGCCTCCATCCCTTATACTGCCTACTAAAGAAAGGGCACATGTGGAACTGGGAATCAGAGCAACAAGTCACCTTTGAGAAGGCAAAAATACTAATAAAACAGATAAAAGTTCTGGGCATCTTCCAAGCAGGGCTACCATTTGAGTTGTTAAATGTATCTGTGACTTAGGAAGGTATGGGTTGGGCACTGTGGCAATAACAACAGAAGAGGGTACCCCTAGGTTTTGGTTTCAGCTCTAGAAGGGGACAGAAACCTGATAGACCCCCCCCCCCCCCATAGAGCAACACTCCTAGGAGTGTACACAGCACTCCTCCAGGCAGAGCCTCCTATGAAGGAAAAACATATCATAGTAAGAACTTCCCTTTCTCTCAAGAGATAGGTTGAGAATATGTTCCATTGACCCATCTCTGCCATGGCTTAAACTCCCACGTTGACTTAATGGCATGCCTGTTTGCAGCAGGGGAGCACCCTGTATGCCAACCCCTGTCTATGGCTTGGACAATGGGAAGCCAAGGGGTGGATGATTGTGAATAAGCCCTTGTGGGGTCAGAATGTATGGAGAGCATTTGGGTTTGCCTGCAAAAGCCTGAAGTAGTCCTCACTGTCTTCCACATCCTGTCTCATAAGGCACTGACACCCCCTTGGCAATCAGGAAGCTGATGCCCTTGCTCCAGTATAATCCCTAACAACTGACCCTTCAGCCGATACAGCAGGTTGGATGCATAGAAAGAGTGGCCACTCTAGTGCCTGGGTGTGATGGCATATTGTCAAGGATACCCAATTGCCTTTGAAATACAGTGGCTTGTTTCATGTACTAACAGTATGTCCTGTGTGTTCTAAACAATAACCAAGGCAACTACCAAAGAGTTTGGGGCCATTCACTGGAGTTCCCAAACGGTGAGGGATTGGCAAATTTTGATTATATTGGCCTCCTTCCTCTGACTGAGGGTTCTAAATATGCCCTGGTTTGTGTGGACACTACATCTGGCCTAACTCAAGTTTTCCCCTGTCACCATGCAAACCAGGCTGCAACCATTAGGGGATCAGAGAAGCTGAGTACCATATGGATACTCCCGTGGAATAGTCACATTTCAAAGGTCATGATATGCAGGACTAGGCAGAAGACTATGACACTGAATGGAAGTTCCACCTCTCCTATAACCTGCAAGCTGCTATGTTAGTAGAAAGGAAAAATGAAATAGTAAACCAGCAAATTAAATTACTAATAGGTAAAACTGCCTTGGTCTGGTGGACTAAAGTACTATCCCAGGCTTTAATACATTTGAAAGATCAACTTATAGGGCATATTGCCCCATATGCCAGATTGGGAATCCTTGCCAAATACCCAATGCCATAAAGGTTTGGACGTCTTGAAGACAATTATTGCCTTGGTTCTCTTGTGGTTTTTGTGCTGTGCTGCTGAGAGTACAAAGCTCCATCATGCCTGGGAAAGACATTATCCTTGGCAATGGGAAGTTCCACTGGGATGTGTGAATTACTTCATACCTCTGGGTGAGGGGGAACTACGCAATCTCCACTGGGATCCTGTTGTCTTGCTGCAAGCTGGACCTATTGAAACATACTATACCTGGAATGGAACATGTACCATTGAAAGAGGGGGAAAAATGAGAGTCCCGATCTGACACATCCCACACCAAGCCCATCTCCTCATGCCTGATGGGGCTGCCTCCTCTGGCCAACAGGTATGGTATGTACAACCAGGTCAAATTCTTAAAGCTGCAGTCACATTAACATCTAAGGATTAGTCCACAAATGTAAATCTTAAAAGGGGAAGGTCTTCCCATACAAGTTTCTACTAAATCTGTCATTTTGGCCTTAGGCTTCTGCTGCTACTCTGTTGTCTGGCCACAGGATGGACACCTAATGGAAATACCTTTTTACAGTGGGCCCACTAGTATGCCTGACAAAGGAATCAATCCAACTGTTGGGTATTGTGGGAAGCTGCCCTTCTTTAGCTCATCAGGATTACCATAGTGGGCATTGCCACTCCAGGCAGAGAATTAGAAGGCCCTAAAGCAGTATATTAAGGTAGAACAAGTTAGGACTAGTACTCTTAATTCATCTGGCAATACTTGATCAACCAATCAAGTATCAACCAATACTTCATGCAGAGACCTGACCTGTGGCTTGAATATCAGTAACACTTGGCATGGGTATTCTTTTTCTGTCAATCGGACTACACAGGCAGCCCATCACTCTGCTGACCAGAAGGGTCCTAAAACTACCACCACTAGAGCTGTAGGTGGTTACACTCAGATTTGGGATGGGTTCATGTGGCTCACCCTGGGTCATGGACATTTGAACCCAGGCACCCCTATGTTGGGAACAGATGAATCACTCTAAACAGAACCAACCCAATTGTACCAGGAATATGGAATGGATATCACCAAAACTGTGTAGTCATGCTGTCACATGAAAGGATAGTGACTGGTTTGGCAATCATTGGTTGTGACCGCCAGGTATTTGTTGGGGAACCCGAATGGAACCCAGTGGCTGTGTGGCGCAAATCTTTGGCCATGGCTTTCACCTGGGTGGTTGGGCCACTGTGCTCTATCTAGGTCTTCCCTGGGCACAGGGGAGAATCCACCCCAAAGTAACAAAAATTGTCAAACCCCCTCTCCTCAAGGCCAGATGGGCACATTCTGTTTTCCACTGGTACAATCACTTGGCTGCCATCTTTGTTCTGTTTTTTGGCCTGGAGGATATTATAGCACACATAGAAACCCTTACTGAATTCACCCAACAAGCCTTAAATGATAGCCGACAAAGCCTGTCTTTACTGAACAATGAAATATCTCTCATGAGAAATTCTGTCCTCCTAAATTGGATGGCCTTGGACATTATTACAGTCTCAAAAGGAAGCACCTGTGCCATTATCCAAATAGATGTTGTGTGTTCATACTTGATGAGTCTGATAAGGCATCATCTTTATTAAATCACATGAATACACAAGTGAATGTTATGAGGGATCTGACCTCCAGCCTATTGGGACTTAATAAATCAGGTTCAGATCATGGGCCTCTTGGTGGAAAAAAACTGTTACTTATTTTGAGAAACATTACCTTTTTCTGTGTTTTCTCTTGCATGTGCCCATGTGGCTGCTGTGGAATCTGCCTCCAATGCAGCCAGAGAGCTGCCAAATGAGCCACCTTCCTGCTGGTGAAACCCTTTGCTGACCACTCAGGGCACGTTACAGAAGAGGGGTGTGTGTGAAATTGTAAGAGCCGGTTACGAGGGATGGAGTGTTGGAGGAGGTCATCGAGAGGATGTGACCGCCTGTTGACCTGTAAGCTGGATTCAGGCGATTGGAGGCTCCTCACCCCTCTCCTGTCTTTGAAATGTATATTTTGCCCACCATTCCCATAGTCGGAGCCATTTCATGGATGAAGCCTTAAGAGAGTAAAGTATTGTTGAGACCATTTGGACTGTGTATGTGACTGAACCCCATTAAGGTCTCTATATAAACCTTAAGATTCTGCCTGGCAGGTGTGGAGATCTACTCATCTTGCGGCCGCCCAAGACGAGCCACTTACATAAGTTCCCTTGCCTTTTAACCTGCTGCCTACCAATCTGCAGTGGTCTGCCTCTCTTCAGTCTCTCTTTGTCCTCCATGTGGCAGGGCCAGTTTCAGATTTCACCAGGGGAAACTCCAGAGGGTGCACACCAGCATCAATACAAAGAGCTCAAAATCTACTTGGTAGTCCTTTAACCCAGGTTTGTCTACGGTTGGCAGATAATGCTGAGTCCCTTTCTCAAAAACTTGAGGATAATTCTTGTATTATTCAAATATCTTCCCTACATGGCTCTGCAGGTATTTAATTTTCACTCTGAATTTTCTTGCTGGTTTGAGGTACTACTGTGTTACTCTTCGGATGAATACCATTAGGTTTTCCACTTTTATGCCTTAGGATATCTGGATAGCGTAATGGCCATACTTAAGAATTCAATTAATTTTCACCTTCACGTATATTAAAGCTCTCTGTAAAGTGCTATAAAATGATACTATGATTATTGTTGTTTTTATTGTTGAATTTATGCTTTCTCAGCCTAGTCAACATGAGGAAATACCTGAATGACTGAATCTGTTTTTTTTTTTGTTGTTTTTAAAATGTCCATTGAGTTGACTTTCTTCAAGGACAGGAAGCAAAATATAACACATGTTTCCAGGCTTGTCTTTATATTCTCAAGTATGGTTTACAGCCTCAAGCATGGTTGTCTTTAATGACAGAACTACCTTTTATCTTCTTTTTACAAGATAAGGTTGATCTATTTTTTAAGTTAATACACCACTGGCTTTATATCCTTGTCACACATACACTTTAGGAATAGGTTAAAGCTTCTTTATGTTGTATTATTTACTGTGCAGCCATATTTGAAAATACAATGAATACACGGAAATTAATAACTCTAGAAGGGTACAAAGTGATAGTATTCACATTTAATTACAGAGATCATCTATTACATTAATATAATAGTGATGCTATTTGAATGTAATATAGTGAATAAAAATAAAGTGACAGGCTAACAGAATTTTAGCTTTTCAGTTTAGAAAAAACAAAGGAAGATAAATGGTTAGCGGACATGGTTAGTAGCTCAAATGCATATGCTATAAGCCCTTATTTGAGTGTCAACTCTTAGCAAAGGACACCAAGCAAATGAACTCGAATATCCATTTGATTAGCTTCTTAAAAACTGAAATAGGTTTTTATATACTTTGGAAAGAATTGCTAGCAAAAAGGATGAGGATTTTTTTTTTGTTTGTTTTTTTGGGTTTTTTTGCAGTACGTGGGCCTCTTACTGCCGTGGCCTCTCCCGTTGCGGAGCATAGGCTCCGGACGCGCAGGCTCAGCGGCCATGGCTCACGGGCCCAGCCGCTCCGCGGCATGTGGGATCTTCCCGGACCGGGGCATGAACCCGCGTCCCCTGCATCGGCAGGCGGACTCTCAACCACTGCGCCACCAGGGAAGCCCCGAGGATGGGTTTTTAATGGAGGTAATCCTCTAAGAAATTACTGCTTAGCAGTTAGAAATATAGAAGAGCAAGATAAACTTGAAATAAGCCTGATAAATCCTATCTTACCCATTGTCTTCGCTTAATAGATACTTTGGATCTGGATTAAACGGTGCTCAGTAGTCACCCCAAGAAATCCTATTCTTTATGTATCTCCTTCCACCCCTCTTCTTACTCAGCTAATGATGACTTTGCCACTTACAAGTTATGAGTGAAGTCACTGAATGCAGTTACTTGGTGGAGTCCTAGTTCTTGGCTTAAGATCATACATCTGTAATGAGCCTTCATGTGTTCTATAAATGGTGACTCTCAGACCCGCCTGAGCATCAGAACCATCTGTGTAGCTTGTAAGAAATAGGCATGTCTGGGTCTCACTTGCATAGATATTTGTTCTGTAGATCTGAGAGGAGCCAGGGCAAATGTAGTGAATCCTATGCATTGTTGGGTCAAAGTACATTTCATAAACAGGTGAGAATTTTTAAATATATTTCAGCATTGATTTGAATTCATATTATTTTATATATTTTATTCATGTACAATTAGTTTTTATTATCCAAGTAATACCTTTGCACTGTAAAAAACATCAGAAAAGTCAGAAGCAAAAAGAAGAAAATAACTTCAAATATGACCACTGTTAAATGGATTATTTGGAGTTTAACTATAGTAATAGAGTAGTTGCCTTGCAACTAGAAGCATAATTCTATAGGTGCTCCATAGAGTTGGGTTTTTTTTGTATATAATTAGATATTATCTGTTCAAATTGGCATTCTTTACTGAAGGGAGGATCCCATTCATCCCTTCTTCCTCTACTCAAACACTTTTCTGGTTCTTTCTCTCTGTTAAGTGGCATGTCTGAGTTTAGTATGGGAGTCTAGCAAAACTGATAATGGGCTTTTGGAATGATCAGTCCTGGGGACATACCAACCTGGTGTGACAGCAGTTCTCCCATCCAGTTATTTATCCACTCAAAAAATTTATTGAGCACCTACTAATATGCCAGAGGCTATGCTATGTGTTGGTGATATCCAGTCCCTTCCCTGGAGAAACTTCACACCCTCGTATGGAAGATAGACAAACAAACAGAAATTAAGGTACATTGTGTATGTGCTGTGAAAGATGTATGCACAGGGCATGTTGAATGCACAGATAGGGGATATCTAAATCAGAACAGGGAGTTAGGGAGGATGCATATAAAGAAAGGATGTGAAACCTGGATGTCAGAGCCCAAAACACTCATGTGGCATTGCTGATTTAGGAAATCTTTATCAAGGGGCATACTCATGCTTTAACTACTGTGTTTATTGTCTAGAGAGGAGACCGGAAAGCTCTCTTTTGTTTCCTGATGCTCCTTTTTTTTTTTTTTTTTAATAGAGTTCTGTTCTCTTTTTCACAGATGCATTATTTTTTATTATATTACTGAAGGTCTTAGTAATATCTCGAAATTTTCTTCTTCCTGCATAGTTTCTGTTTCTTCTGAGAAGCCTTTTCCATTTTTGTTTGTTTTGGTCCCTATCTTTCAAGGTAGAGGTCAGATTCTTCTGAGAAAGCTCTTCCAGTCTCTTGACAGGTTATTTATAGGCCTGGCTTTCCACTTTTGTGAAGTACAAGGGTAAGAAGCCTGAAGTCTCAGCATTAAGGTTGTAAATGTCTTCTGGGGAGAAACCATCACACAGGTGATCTGGTTTTATAATGGTGGGATAACTGGTTCTTACAAAGACTTTTCATCAATCTTCGTATTTTGGCTTTATTTTCACCTATACCTTAGGCAGGGGTGGGGTGTGGGGGGCACAGTTATATGTGTTAAATGCGGTTGCTTCTCACTTCCCTCATTACCTGCTTTGCATTTTACCTTCCCCAGTCTGCTGTCAGTTACCATTAGTCAGTTATCATTTGCTTTTCTGACTTCTAAACTTTTCTTACCTTTCTCTGTTCTTCTGTTCTCCTTGTCCTTGTGGCTTTGTGTCTTAAAACAAAACAAAACAATTCTATTACGATATGGTTTCAGGAAGGAGAGAGACTAAATTCATGTAATCTGTCTCTTCTTTGGCCTGCATTAAGTGCTTTCTTTTTGTAGAACACTGTACTAAGAATTTAATTTATAATAATTCTAGGCAACAGGCATTATTATTGTGTCACTTTTGCAGATTAAGGAAGTGATGTTCAGAGAGAGTAAGTGGCCAAAGAGCTAGTAAGTGGTAGAGCTATGGCAGATAAGTGGCTCTCAAATCTACAGAGTGGTTCACGTAGATTATGAGGTCTCCTTTGGGCTAACATAGGAAAGACAAATTGTTCTCCTGCATTTTCAGAGCTAACCCTGGTTCCAGATCCAGCTTTAGAGATGAGGACATTAAGGACCTGTGAAGGGAGAGTTGGGTATGCAAAGCTATGAGAGAGCAACACCTCCGTATAGAGCTGACTTTTATCAGTGCTATCACCAATATGGATTGGACCATATTCTGATATAAATTCTTTCTTTTAGGAGCTTGACAAAGTTGCATTTTGATGATCTATTTTAGTATTTGCTAATTATGAAATACAAGCCACCTGCTTTCAAAAGAAGGAGCTGAAGTGGGGAATAATAGCAATGTAAATATGGTGAATTTATGGGCAAAAGAAGGTTTTTAGCAGCATGTTTAAAAAAATTAAGTACTTAACAGTTTTGAAAAATGCTTCCGTATTGTTAAAGAAGGTGTACAGGTAATTAATTTTAAAGTAAAACTTGTGACCTCATTTGACTGAATTTACCATCACTAAGTTAATTAATTAATTTTGTATATCAAATTATTGACCAAATTCTAAATCTCTGCTCACTAAAAATATTTATTTTTTCATGAAAGGTAAACATAAATTAGCAAGACAAATTTTCTTATGTTCTTTGTGAAACTGACCTCATGGTTTTATGTCTGTAATTGGTATGGAATGGAATATACATTACGTTTTCTAGAAGGATTTTAAGATGAGATTTTGGGGATGTAATATTTGTAAGTTAGAGAGTGAGGTTTTGAGTGGAGAAAGATTTTTAAGTACATTGAATTTAAAATACAAAAGAGTGAAAAGAGATAATTGAAAAATCATATCTCTTCCAACCAGGCTTCCATTAACATGCATTTCTTACCCAGAAAATGGTTTACTTTGGCCCCTTGTATGGACAGAATGTTTGTTTCCCCCCCCCCACCCCACAGATTCGTATGTTGAAGCCTTACCCCTACCCCACATGTAATGGTAGTTGGAGATGGGGACTCTGGGAGGTAAATAGGCTTTGATTTGGTCATGAGGGTCGTGGGGCTCTCATGGTGGGATTAATGGCTTTATAAGAAGAGGGAGAGAGAGAAGAGATAGCTGTCTCTCCCCCTTGTGGGTTCTCAGCAAGAAGGGGGCCATCTACAAGCCAGGAAAAGAGCTCTCACCAGAACCTGACCATCATGGCACCCTGATCTCAGACTTCCAGCCTCCGGAATTTTAAGAGAATAAATTTCTGTTGTTTAAGCCACCCAGCCCATGGTATTTTGTTATGGCATCCCAAGCTGACTCCTATATGCCTCAACACTGTACTTCATCTTGTTCTAAGCTTTGTAGGCCCCAAGCCCCTGGTGGTTTCTCTCACATGATGCTCCCTCTTTTCTCAGTGTAAAATACATCCCTGAAGTGTACCTGAAACAGTTCCTTCTCTCAACACTTGGCAATCCTCTGTGTCCCAGTTTTTGAAAAGAAGCTGAAAATCCAGATTTTTATATGAAATTGCCTAACATTTTTAGTACTGACATAGCATTCTATAATAAAATATATTTCTGTGCTGGATTGACTCTCAAGCAACATGTTTATACACTTGGTTTTAATGTGTATGTCCTATCTCCTAAGCTCCCTGGAGGGTGTATTTGTGTTTTATTTTTATTCTCTGATTCCCAATGTCTGAAATGGTTGGTAATCAAATGTGTTCTTGTTGTTGCTGATTCTACTCCCCTTTTCTCTTACCCTTCTTTTCTTTGGGCAGAATACTCCCAATTCCATTCATTCTTACATATGTCTTCAATTTTACTTTTAGTTCATTTGGTTACACTCCTTTGATCTTTCAAAATCCTTTGATCTTTCAAAGTACCAAAAGTGGTACTCACCACTTTTGGACCCAAAGGTGGGAGCATTGGCATGGAGGTCTCTCTTCATCTGAGGGCCTTGAACTGTACATAGAAAGGAACTAATAGATGCTAAATATAAGGAGGATTGCCTCCGGTTTCTATGTTTTCCTCCTGTTTTCATTACCCACTATCTTGATTGTTATTTCAACAACAGTGCTGCGTTACTGCTCTGTGGTCCAATTTTTCTTGGTCTCAGTGGGAAGGCTTCTCTTTTATTTATCTGTTCATTCCTAGTATGTGGAGATTAAACTTCAAGTGGCTATACACCTGTTTATTCATTCTGTAAGTGGTACTTCTCACTGCCAGTGGTTGTCTTTGATGCTAATACTGTTTCTTGCCTTGTTTTATTTGGATTCCTGACATGTTTGCAGGCCTTCAGTATGCAATAAATAACAGTAATGAATTCTTTACCAGTCCCTGCTCCTCCCTCACCACAGCCTTCCTGGAGTCAAAATGAAGAAACGTTCTTTTTCTCTGTTTTCATATTTGGTATACATAAAGTGTTTAGTCAAGGTGCTTATAAAATGAAGTTAGTTGGCGTTTCAATGATGTAGTACTGATATGATTTTCTTAGGAGATTTTTCTGCAACTATTTTTTAACATGTGGTTGTTAGGATAGATAATACAATATCATAGTTCAAAAATAATGTACAAAATGCAGAAAGATACACTATGAAAAGTCTTAGTCTTACCTTTTCCTCTCTTTTTCTCAGTTCCTACCTCCTTACTCCAACTACTTTAATTAATTTCTTATATATCCTTCTGCTGTTTGTTTTTGTACATGTAAGCAAATGCTGATGTTTATGTATATTCTTATTACTCTGTTTTTTAAACACAAGATACCATTGTTCTGCTTGTTGCAGTATTCACTTAATATTATATCTCGGAGTTTTCACCATCAAAATATAGAGTTCCACATTCTGTTATACAAGTGAATAGTATTTCGTTTGATGGAGAGATCATCATTTATTTAACCAAAGTCTTACTGATGAACACTTGTCTTGTTTTTAGCATTTTACTAGGGCATGCTGTATTGCAATGAATAAACCTTTTACAGACCTCATGTCATACACGTGCAAATAGATTCATATAGAATAAATTCCCAGAAATGGAATTATTAGGTCAGAAGGTCTATTCACTTGTGATTTTGTCAGATATTGGTAAATTGCCTTCCAAAGAAGTTATACCAGTTTATACTTTCAACAGCAATTTGTGAGCTCGTCCATAAAATGCTTTTGGATTTTATCAGTCTCATGGATAAATACAGTATCCCAGGGTAGTTTTAATTTGTATTATGAGAGCAGTTGGGCATCTTTTCATATGGTTAAAAGCCATTATATTTCCATTTATGTGTGAATTGTATGTTCCTAGCCTTTACCTATTTTTCTGTTGGGTGGTTAGATTTTCTTCTTATCAATTTCTAGGAGCTATTTATATATTACAAGGATTAACCTTTACTGTGATATGAAAATCACAGATAAAGGTTGTTTCTAGTGATTTGAGATTTGCTTTAGCTTAGGGTGTCTTGTTGGGCAAAAGATTTTTAAAATTTTTAATTTATTCAACTTATTTATCTTTTTATGGATCTAAGGTTTTGAGATACAATAAAAAGGGCTTTTCTATACACCCCACCTACCCACCAACCCCCCACCCAACATACAATTTTCTTCCAGCATTTGATAATTTCATCTTTTTAACATTTAAATTTTTGTTTGATTTGTTCATTCATTCATTGAACACATTTGTTGAGTGTCTCTCATGTACTAGGAACTATTTTAAGTACTTGGGATGTATCACTGATCAAGACAAATATCCTTGCCATTGTGGAGTTTACACTCTAGGGGAAGGAGATAGATTAAAAAAAAAAAAATCAAAACAAAAAACTCCCAAAACAACATAATACATAAATTATATAGTATGACAGAAAGTGATGAATGCTATTAAAATTAAGATAAAGTTTGTTGAGGGGAACTGGAATACCAAGTGGCAGGCATAAGTTGCAATTTTAAATAAGGTGATTGTTGCAGACCTCATTGAGAAGGTAACATCTGAGTAAAGCCAGGAGGGAAGTGAGTGACTTTCATGCAAATCTCTGGGAGAACATTCTAGGTTGAGACCCTAAGTTAAGAGCATGCCTGAGAAAGAGCAAGAAGCCATGAGACTGGAGTACAATGAATGAGGACAATAGTTGGAAAGGAAACCAGAGACACAACAGGGATCAGATCATCTAAAGCTCTCTAGACCCTTATAAAGACTTTGGATTTTATTTTAAGTGAAATGAGGGATCATTGCTGAGTTTTGAGTGGAGGAAGGACAAACATGACATGTTTTAAAACAGTAACTTTGACTGCTGTGTTGAGAATAAATTACAGGAAAGCAGGGGTGGAAAGAAACAGACCAGTTAGAAATCAACTGCAAAATTCCAATAAAGATATGATGAAGCCTGAGAATAGGGTAGGAATAGCAGAGATGGTGAAGTGTGGTCACATTGATACAGTCTGTTGGATTTGCCAGAAGAATTTCCTCATGGATCGGATACAAGGACAAGAAAAAGAGGATATAAGGATGACTTAATGACTTTCCTGACCTTGGAAGATTGGAGTTATCATCAACCTAAATGGAAATGCTATGGGTGGAGAAATTTTTGTGTGGTGGGGCACAGATATAATATCTGTTCAAGTTCAGTATAGACTTGTTTTGTTTTAGTTTTTTAACAGGCATCTGAGTGGTGATGTTGAATAAGCACAATGAGATTCGATGATGAGACAAGTGAATAAACATAGAGAGAAGAAGACCAAGGACTCTAACCTGGGCACTTCATTATTACTATTTTGAGAAGAAGGGAAAGAACTAGCAAAAGAAGTTGACAAGGGATGACCATTAAGTTTGGAAGAAAACAAGACGTATAGTATCCTTGAACCCCAATGAGGATAATGCGTCAAATGTTGCTGTTAGTAGTCATCAAGGAAGATGAAGACTGAGAATTGACCACAAGGTTTAGCAGTATGAAAATCTTTGGTGACCTTGTTAAGAGCAGTTTTGATAAAGTGGTTGGGATGAAAACCTGATCTGAGTAGGTTTAAAAGAGATGGGGAGAGAGAAATTAATGACAGTTTAGATAAATCTCAAGGAATTTTGTTAAGAAGGAGGAAAGAAATGAGATCGTAGCTGGTGGAGAAAGTGAGGCTGAGAGAAAGTTTAAAAAATTATTGTTTTAATTTGGGATAAATAATAGCTTGTGTGTATGCTGATGGAGATTGTACAGAAGGGAACAAGAGTTTGATGATAAAAGAGATAGTGGCAGAAAATGGTAACTAATGTCCTCACTTAGGTGAGAGAGGTGGGACCTAGTTTACAAGTAGGGGGACTGGCTTTAGATTATAAAGATAGATGGTTTATCTATGCCAGTAGGAAGGCAGACAGACTCTACCTGGATCTAGATGGACACAGGTACATAGATATCATGGTGCCGGATCTTTTGAACCTTTAATTATCTCAGTGAAGTAAGTAGCAAGGGCTTTAAGAGTGAGGAAGTGTTGGAGGTTTGGAAGAGAGAATAGGTGTTATGGTCATCTTGGAGTGTGGGGGAATGAATATACAAGAACCATAAGTGTGCTGGTAGTACTAAGGGCCCACTTGAGGTTCATGGTCATGGATTTAAAGTTAGACTACTTTTGTTCAGCTTTAAGAATGTAGGTACAGAATGGTGAGAGTTGGATTTAACCAGGGTTATGGCATTTCCAAATTAGTTCAGTGAACTGGGAGACAGGGTAGAGGCACTGAATAATTGGAGCAGGCTGAAGAGTGGAATCGGGACATCGAAGGGCAGGGCAAAGGTAATAGTATCCTTTTTACTGGGGTTGAAGAATTACTGAGACCAAGATATTTTAGAATTAGGCTGGAAAGGGGAATCACCAGAGGATGGGAAGCAATAAATTGAGATAATAAAAGAGTTGCAGCTATAACAAAGCTTCTGTGTAATCTTGAGAGTGGGTGACTCAGATAGGGTAAATGGCATAATTTGACATATATATTTAAAGGATATATGTTTAATGACAGGATCATTAAAAGAGGTGAAAGCAAGGAAAAGAAAAGACAGAGTATAAAATGGATCATCCACATGTGTTATGGGCTGAACTGTGTTTCCCCAAAATTCATATATTGAAGCCTTAACACTTAGAACCTCAGAATGTGACTAAACTTGGATGTAGGTTCTTTAAAGAGATAATTAAGTTAAAATGAGGTCAACAGGGTGGGCGCTAATCAAATCTGACTGGTGTCCTTATAAAAAGAGGAGATTAGGACATAGACATCAGAGAGTTTGTGCATAGAGAAAAAAAAACATGTGAAAGGGCCAGCAAGAGGGCGACCATCTGTAAGCCAAGAGAGAGGTCTCAGAGGAAATCAATCTGTAAGCACCTTGATCTTGGACTTTCAGCCTCCAGAACTGTGAGAAAATAAATTTCTACTTACTAAGCTACCCAGTTCTTGTATTTTGTTATGGCAGTCCTCGCAAACTACTATAACATGTTTATTGAATCGTTGTAAAAGAAGGAAAGAGTAGTAATGTGGAGAGCGAGACAGTGACTCAGGGGCTGAAATTTTTGAGAAATTAGGGGAAATGGTCCAGAACATTTGATATGTCAGCAAAAATAGGGAATACTTAGTGACATAATCTGGTGACAATCTATTCAAAGCTGTTTTTTTTGTTTTTTTGTTTTTTTTGTTTTTTTTAGGGAGAGAATGGTCTGAAAGCAGCAATGAGGACCAAGGCTGACATCGACCTCATTTAGAGCTCAGTGACACTGGGGTTAGGGGTGAATAAACAGCTGCCACTTGAAAGAGCTTCAGGGAAAGTAGTGTCCACAGGGGAGAGCCATATTTCAAGAAGGTGAAGGGAAGATGATTTTGCTGATAATGGAACCATGAATTTCAGAGGGTAGAGTGGAAAAATTTCAGCAATCCGATGGCTTGGGAAAATGAGACGGAAAAGATAATGTAGGGATTCTTATTGTGATTAGAGTGTAGCTGTTCTAACTAAGAGTGTGGTGATGGCCATACACAGAGATAAAGGGCCTAATGAAGTAAGTCCCTGAGTGTGTTTAAGGCAGAGATCCTCTTCAGGACTTAAGAGTTTAAATTGGAGAGGGGTGGAGGGTGAGTTTCTGGTTAAGGAGTTAGAAGTCCTAGTAGGTGTTGCTTTAGTCTCTTGATCTTGAATGGAGTGGGGGTGATCTTATTCAGAATATGCTGTGTCTTGACCCCATGTTGATGGCCCTGGGGACTCTGGGAAAGCAGAGTGTTACACTAAATGCATGGGCTGCTTCCTGAAAAATAGGAAATTTATCCTGTTTTTCTCTGTGAAGTACTGAACCAACTTCAGTTTATTCTAGACAGTTACCAAGTTGGCTCAGAAACTTTCTTTGGACAGCCTCTTTCCCCCCATGGATTTGAGATGCCACCTTTAACATATATTTAATTCCTATGTCTATCCTGGGCTTTGTGCATATATGTATTATTGTTTTTTATGCTATTTTGATTAATAAATGTTCTTTAAGAAGTGTTATATAATTTATAATTATATATTTTGTTAATGTGATTTTCTCAAAGGTGGGTCATAAAAGTATACAGCTAACATTGGCTGGACAGGGGCATTAAGTAAGTAAAATTTCCTTTATGTTATAATAGAATCCTTATACCAAAATGTTGTGAGAATAACCTTTTCCATATTTTCCTTCACTGAGCTTATAATTCTGCAGGTATTGGCCATTGTTTTTCACTATCAATGGTGTAGCAACATAGCATAACTCCCAGGAGTCATGTTATCACAGATTGCCATCTGCCGTATGGTAAGTTAAGAGTGCAAGATTGAGCAAGTCTTTCTGTAAAGTAGCCAGTAGATCCTGGCAGGGTCAAGTACATATTACAGTTTCACCTGGGACATAGACGGTTTGTACTGCCACCAACAAAGTGAGACATAATTGATTAGTAATAGTAATGATGATAATAAAAACCTACTACTACTTATAAAATAGGTGCTAATCTTTAAGCATCTTATTAAATCCCTGGTACTGTGCCATGGATTTTGATAGTGTATGATTAAAACAATAAGAAATTATTATTTTGGTTTTACAGAAGAGAATGCTAAGCCTCAGGGAAGTTGAGTAAATTGCTTAAGTCACACAGCTAGTAAGTGGCAGAGCCAGCATTACATAATATCTATGCTCTACTCTTAAGTAGCAGATTTTTGTTTTCTTCTCACTTTACTGATAAATATAGTTTAGATTATATGACAGAGAAAATCTCATAAAAAACTAACCTCCAGAGCAGAAAACATAAAAATATCTTAATTATTTTGGTTTTGAATAAGTAATTATCATTCCCAATTAATATATTCATAAAATTCATGCATACATACTTTAATCCATCTAGCAGTTATCTATCTACCCATCACCCATGCCAGAATAAATTTGTATAAATTATTATAGAAATAACAAACACTTATGTAAACTAAAATATTAAAAAAGCAAAATAAAAGTGGTTTAATTTCATAAAATCCAAGATTATGGAAATTCCAATGGCAAAAATATATGGTGAGGGCCTTTTATCTGTTATTATAAAACACATACCTCAAAAGAGAGCATCTTTATTAATAATGCCTAAGGGAGTTTAAGAATGAAAGTCCAGTTTTATCAGATTGTGTGGTCTGTATTCTAATTCCCCACAAGGAGTAATTGGATTTGTAAGCATTTTTTTCACTTTCATATGGAATGTAAATTAGATTTTTAATTTGACAGAGAAAATATAATTAAATAACTTTCTAGGGCATCAGAAAAAATCAACAGTGCTTTTGTTTTTGTTTTATAAATCACAGCTGTGTTTTTTTCCCTTAACATAAGTGTAGTCTACATATTGATCATATTGATTTTTACTCAGTGTGTTTATGCATTTTGTTGAAAGCTTTTTCTCTTTTTGCATTGTGTTGGGCACTAGGCATTTCAAACCAGGGTGTGGAAATCTAACAGTCATTATAACATGAACTCTAATAAAAGAGGGATTTTGCATTGTATTCTAGTGACAGGTACCTCAATTCTGTTCCTTGACTCTGCTGAACACTCTGCCGTAAGGGCATTGGCACTAGTTTCCTTGTCCCAGAATGCACTGACCCCAGGTATTCACATGTCTCTCTCCCTTACTTCGGTCAAATGTCTTTTCATCTCTTATTTTCTTGGGTCTTTTCTGGGTGGCCTTTCTAAAAGAGTGTCTCCTCTCTGCAGCCCTGTGTCTTCCTCTTGTTCATGAACATAAGACTACCTCAAGCTTTATTTTATATGTATGTATTTGTTTATTGCTCTCTCTTCCACTAGAATATAATTTACAGTCTATTAGAGATTATTTTTTGTTCACTGATGTATCTCCACGATCTAAAACAGCGTGACACCTAATGAACACTCCAGAAACATTTGTCAGTTGAGTGTGTTGAGTTTGTAATGTATAAACACTTCTGGGTTCTCTTCCTTTACTTTACTATTTCCCAAAATATCTGATCTATGGAGAGCAGCTTTTGATTTATCTTTTTTTTTTAAAATAAAGTAACCATATATCATATCTTGATAGATGGTATGATTCCTTCCCATTGAATATCTTCCAAGATCTTTTTGATTGTTATTTTTCTGTAGCAACGTACGGAATCAAATGATTTCCTTTAAGTAAATCATCAGAATTCCCACCACATTTTACCCAGTTTGTAAAGAACTGTAAAAATGTTCATTAAAAATAAACATAAAGAAAATATTTATCTCTACATATGAATCTTTAAAGGATGTATATTCCACCATTTATTGAAACATTTAAGATTGATTAGTATGAATAATGCTTATGAAAGCACTTTGAAGTGCTTTTATGTATATTATTATTATTTAATATTTTGACTGTATTTGGAAAATATCTCTTGAACGAACATTAGACATTTTAATTTTTAACAGAGCACATTTACCTTAGATTGCTGAAAGTTCACTTCTAAATATTTAATCTTAAAATCATACAAAGTATGTTCTTAAGAGATTTGAGATTTCACTACTAATGCAGCTTATTTGCTTGTAATTGGTGAAAGCTCAACACTAAATATTTGAACTTAAAATCATGGGGAAAAAAAATTCTGAGATTAGAAGTCTTTTTATTGATATGCAGTCTGCCTCTGTTGGCAGTTGGTCTTGATGGAAAGTCATTTAGACCGTTTAACAAGAGAGCAAACCATTAAAAATATGCAAGCTCTAGAAAACAAAATCCAGTATACTAATTAGAACTATTAAGGCAATTACAGAGAACTATAAATGATGTAAAGGTTATGTTGGGTTCCTCATGGTGCCAATGACAGAAACCCAAGGAGTCCCTATTTTTCTAAATAGAGTTAAAGAGGTCTGGGTGATTAATCTCAGCACCATTGAGTTAATTTGCAATGAGTCGACAACAGAAGGCACATCCGTGGGCATTGAATAATGGTAGAAGATGATTATTTTACCACTTGATGGTAATATAGCTAATAGTCAGGGAATGCTTTAGTAATGAAGGAAAAAGTACAACCACCTGTTGACAAGAAAGAAGAAACATAAAAAGTTTCCTGAAACAGTTTTTGGTATCTACTTGCAGCCAAATCTCTGAGATTTCCCTGATTATCATGCACAGTTGAGAAGATTCTTAACTGCTGCCTTAATATCCTTTGATGGGTGATAAAAGCATCATGACTTCTGTTTCAGAAGACAACTTCAGGCTTATGAACTACTAATAGAAATTTCAAACCTGTTCCCTGAAAGGCACCGATTATTTGTGGTAGTATGGAAAAACCATCTCATTTAAGGAAATTAAAAACAAGGCTGTGGTCAATAAAACCTTAAGGGAACTGTTTTTTGTACAGACTTGTGAGAGACTAAAATCTTTGTTACGCGGGCCTGTCACTGCTGTGGCCTCTCCCGTTGCGGAGCACAGGCTCCGGACGCGCAGGCTCAGCGGCCATGGCTCACGGGCCCAGCCGCTCCGCGGCATGTGGGATCCTCCCAGACCGGGGCACGAACTCATGTCCCCTGCATCGGCAGGCGGACTCTCAACCACTGCGCCACCAGGGAAGCCCCGACTAAAATCTTTTTAACATACTTTAAAAAAACCTTTCACTTATTGTTTATAATCACTGTGAAGTAACCAAAACAGATATAACTGTTCTCTTCAGATGAATGATTGAAGCAGAAAAGTTAAGAAATTTCCATAAGATTTTCAGTAAGGGAGGAGAATTATTAGGTCAGGACTCAGCTTTCTTAACTCCTCATCTGGCCCAAGATGGCTACAATGAGGTGGTCCCTGATACTGCGTGACTATTTCCCCAATCTCAGCTGCATAATGAATTTTCAGTTGTTTGTGCCTTGTAGCATCACGTATTGCATAAGAGTATTTACTATTATTCACCAAATTATGACAGATGTTCAAAGTCAGCTAAGGTAGAATAAGTGTGAAGGAAGGGACAACCAACAACATATGTGCAAATGTCACATCTATTAGAGTCATCCTCAGTGGTTTCCCAGGGACAGGAAGCCATCAACAGAACTGCTTGAGCTGCAGAATCTCATACAGTGCCCACCTCCAGAGCTAAACACAGCAGAACAACTTAGTTGTTTTGGTTTTACATTAGTGATTGTCATCTCCACTTAATGTGTTCGTAAAAACAATGTGCATACATTTTAATTGGTATATGCCCATGACAGAATGGAGTAATATAAGAAGATGAACCAAAACTAAATATAATTAATGGCCCATTTTCACCTCATAAGAGCCAGGATTTAAAAATCCCAGTTGCAAAGACATAGCTAATTGTGTTGCTTTAACCCATTGCTGCAGCATGCATTCTTTAAGAATGGATATTTCTTAATTGAGGTCTTATTAAAACTAATAATTTTCTTTTTCTTCTGACAAGGTGTAGATTAATAATAGTGTGAAATAAATGCCTCAGGGAATCCATAGTCTGTAGACTGAGCAGCTTAGTTCTTGGTCTGTCTTCAGGTTGCTGTCATGATCTTAAAATGCACTGACCATGTTAGGGTTTTGTTTTTTTTTTTTTGGTCAAGTTTCCATTACAGACTAAGAGTTCATTGACAGCAGAAAATTTTCTCTTGTCTTTTTATCACTCTTGCTTAATATCGTACCACAGGTATTGAATAAATGGTGAATAAACTCCAAATTTTATATCCAATCAACAAGTATTGATCTAGAGAGAGTTATATGTGTTCCTGAAATGGCTAACTGGGAAGAGAACTTTGTCTTTGGAGCAGTTACACAGGAGACTTGGTGAAAGTTATTGAACATGATTCTGATTTTACTATTTTTAAAGGATGAATAAAACTTCTGAGAAAAACCTAGAGAGCATATCTAGGATCTGTGAAGAACTGGGTTGCTCTTTCTTCATGGAGGAGAAAGGAGAATATATTCAATCAAGAACTTGGTTGCTAGATGATGTCAGCGTTTTCCTAGATGATGGTATAAGAGTGCCAAAACAATGAGCTCATTATGGGAAAAAATGGAGCTCCAAGGTAAAATTCTTTTACTAAGAGATCTGTCAGGTTGATCAGCTGAAAATAAATCAGGGATTCTAAAGCACATAAACATATTCAGTTATCCTAAACTAACCTAGAAAGAGGAATAACAATGGAGAAAGTTCCCAATAGGTCATACTGAAAATGCAAAAACAAACAAACAATAAAAACAAAACAAAAAACAAAAACAAAACCCCCCAAAACTTAAGATGACAGAAGATGGCACAGCTTAGTTATAGGAATCTAATGATATTACTGAGATTTACTATAGTAGGATAGACTGCAAGAATTTTGGTAATGGGAAGATATAGATAAGTACTGTCTAATAGACCTATAAAGTGAGCCACATATGTAATTTAACATTGTCTGGTAGTCATATTAATAGTGTAGCCACACTGGCTTTACCCCAAGAGAGGTTTAGCTTTTGTCCTTGCTTGTAAGAGGTATCTATGTAATACCTGATGTCATACCATCTATGTCTTTGTTTAGGGTGGGGGCTGGCCACATCAGATCTTAAGATGGGACCAGCCGCACCTCATAGTCTCAGAGTGGAGGCTGGCTACTCTGTACACCAAAGCTTGAGTGAGCTCCTCTGGTTGGCAATGCTCTCTGTGGATTGCCATACATCCTGTGACAACAACCAATGGAAACTTTGCTTTTGGAACTGTCCTAGACTCTGCCCTCTTAATGTTGATTTCACTTTCTATCCTTTCCCTATAGTAAAAGAATAACTGAGTATAATAGCCTTCAGTGTGTTCTGTGACTCCTTTTAGTGAATTATCAAAACCGAGTGTAGTTTTGGAAACCCCTTGAACTTGCAGTTAGTGCTTGAAGTGAGAGCAGTTTTCCCTCTAACTTTTTAGTTGGACTCTAACTCCTTGCAGTTGATGTAAGAAAGTCTTGGGCACACTTTGTGTCAGAAGTCTTGGGCGCAGTCAGCAGTCTGGGGGAATGTGCCCTCAACTTCACAATTTGGCTAATTCTGGACACACATTAATAAAGTAAGGGCTTCCCTGGTGGCGCAGTGGTTGAGAGTCCACCTGCCAATGCAGGGGACATGGGTTCGTGCCCTGGTCCGGGAAGATCCCACATGCCGCGGAGCGGCTAGACCCATGAGCCATGGCCGCTGAGCCTGCACGTCCGGAGCCGGTGCTTGGCAACGGGAGAGGCCACAACAGTGAGAGGCCCGCGTGCCGCAAAAAAAAAAAAAAAAAAAAAAAGTAAAAAGACACAAGTGAGTTAATATTAGCAATATATTTTATTTAACTTAATATATTCAAAAGACTATCATTTCAACAGGTAATCAAATAAAAATTATTAATCAGCTTTTTATGTTATGTTTTTCATACTATGTCTACTGGCTAGTGGCTACCATGTTGGATAGGGCCAGGTATAGAATGTTCAAAAATAATAGAGCTCTCAGCAGAAGAGATCAAGTATTGTCATTTGTTAAAACAACATTCACCTGTCATAAAAACTCATGAACCTGAAGGTTGAGGCAAATTGGAGAACATTTGTATACAGAGTAAAAGCGGGAAAATGATGTAAGTAACAGAAGACTGCATGCACAGGTCAAGAACATGGGTTTTATATCCCTGAATCTGATTATAAAACTGGCATAGAGGCAATATATGGTAGCAGCATTGGGGGACTTTAGCTGTCAGATCATCTACTGATATTTTCATTCAGTGAAAGTCAGTACTTAGGATAAATTCTTCCCATTTGTTGCAGGACATCCCTCTCTTTTTCTCTCTTTCCTCCTTGACTCCTGCTTTCCCTCTCCTCTTCCCCCCTCTTCCCTCTTTCCTCCTTCACTCTTTGTTTTTCTTTTCATTTTTCTTTCTTTCAACAAATATTTATTGACTATTTTTTATATGTCACGTGCTATTTTTCTCCTAACAATTTGATCCCCAACCCCAGTGGATATTTGACTATGTCCAAAGATATTTTTAGTTGCCATAGCTTGTGGCAAGGGTGCTACTGGAATATAGTAAGTAGAGGCCAAGGATATTGCTGAATACCTTACAATGTATAGGACAATTCCCCACTTCAAAAATTAACTCAACTCCAAATATTAATAGTGCTGAAGTTGAGAAACCCTGTCTTAGAATGTTTTAAAGATGAAGGGGGCTACTTTTCAGGGTAGCTTTGATTAAGAAGGAAAAAGTGGAAGTTAAAGAAGTGTTTAGAGAAATCAACAATTAACAGTAATAATAGTAATAATAATATAATAACTAACACTAGTGTCTTTACTATTTTATAAGAACAATGGTAAATATTTTACTTATATTAACCTCCTTGATCTTTGCAACCTAATAAATAAATTTACTGTTATCTTATTCAAATAAATATTAATATTACTTAAGGATGAGGATACTGAGACCCTTGTCCACTAGCTGAAGCTGTGAAGCGGTGGCATCATCATGCTTGAGTAATGAGAGAAAGGAGTAATTGACTCACTCAGGTGCTTACCATCAACACTAAACATACGGCTTTCAAAAATGGAAGGAAATGTAGTGGGCTTCTGTGATCTGAGGATATAATAGAGGATGGCTTAATAGGATTTGGAGTTTCAAAAACACATTCTAACAATGATATAGAGAATGATCTCATTAAAATAAAAATGGATGTTTTATAAAGAGAGGTATTAGTCATCTTGGTGTGTAGAAGCAGATGCTGTCAGTATCCTTGCTATATCCACCAAACTCATACAGTTCCCATGGTTGCAGAACTGACCCAAGAGCTTCCTACTGAAAATACCTGCAACTCTTTGCCTAAGACTTTTTTTGAGGAAGGTGGAGAGTTCTTGGCCTGCAATAGGCAGCCCAGACAATTTTTAGAATTAATTTCTTTGGTAGAAGCCTTCACTAATTGTTGACAAGAGTATGCATATTAAGTGAGCTTTCTTGGTCCTCTGAGGTGGACTCTATGAAGTTTCCCAAGTTTCTCAGCAGAACTAATCCTCTGTTGTCCACAGTGGCATCCTGCTTTGTAACATGCCTTGCATTGAATTACTTCCTTTCCCTGTCTCATCTAGTCCATCTCCTATGGGTGCTTCCTAAGAAGACCTTTCACTCATAACCTTGCTCAAGGTCTTCTAGTGGAAACCCACCTAAGATGAGTGTTCTCAGATTGAGTCAGATTTAGAAATAACCTAGCAAAATAAGAACTGAGGAGCAGCAGGTAAGGATGAATATGAATAAACCAAATAACTATAAAATAGAGAATAAACTAAGGTGTATGAAAATTGTTGTAGACAGCCTAAATGGCTGTCTTCGGAGCTAAAGGAAGAAAAATAAAAATAGGAGAAATGTATGTTCCAATGCTGAAGAAACAGAACCAATATTGCTTCTATCTTCTATGTTGAGAAAAACTATCTTTACCTTGAATAAAAAGAGTAGAACAAATATTAGTGAAAGGGAATTGAAACCCAAATTCTTTGAAGAGGTGAAGACTTCTCAGCCTATGAGGGGCAGGCAAGACAAATTGAGAGTTAATCTCCTTGTGAAAAGCCTTCAACTAATGGTTGACAAGAGTTTGTGCATAATGATTTAGCTTCATTGCTCCTCTGAAATGTCCTCTATGTAGTGTCTGAGGTCTTCAGCAGTCTACACTATTTTAAGTATCTTGATCCAGACAAATTTTATTTCAGGAAACAGGACACTTGAAAACGATATTGCTGAACTTCTGCCAGAAATCTTAGAAGAACAATGGAAAACATGTGAGGATTGATATAATTTATATAAGTGATCAATAAAGATATTTTATTGATCAACTGTATTCCCCTTACTACATCTGGACAGAGCTACAAAATAAATTATAGAAAAGACTAGTTTGTGAGCATTTGTCAAGTGAAAGTGTAACTCTTCAGAGCCTGTATGGGTTCTTTGACTATTCCTGGTTTACTTGAACCTAAAGAAATAAAAAAACCTAGAACTCTCCCCATCCAGTGTCAGATAATTTGGTCACCCCAGTTGTAACCCTGACTGTTACAATTTTTAAATGATGAGGAAGTTAGAAATATACATTAAACCACAGACCTGACTTTTATCACACAGATAAATGGTAAACTAATGAGGTTTAACTAGATGAACATAGCTTACTACCTTTTGAAAAACAAGCCATGAAGGAATTAAAAGGGATGCACTCTGAAACAACTTTATTTCATTTCTTTTCTTTTACTGTTGATTGCTCAGAGCTTGCAATAGTCTAAAAAATTAAAGGAGAGTAAACCAGTCATAAGAGAACTACATAAATTATAAACTATTTGAAGTGATTTTGATTGTATTAACTTAAATATTAACATAAAGATAGAGTTTAGGATGATTAATGTTTTCCAGTATAACATTAATGATTGGAATGTCTGGTGAAAGAAATAATAAAGTATTCTATTGTTACTTTTTTTAAAATAACTTAAAAATATATTTATTTAATTAATTTATTTTCGGCTGCATTGGGTCTTTGTTGCTGCATGCGGGCTTTCTCTAGTTGTGGTGCGCGGGCTTCTCATTGCGGTGGCTTCTCTTGTTGCAGAGCACGGGCTCTGGGCGCACAGGCTTCAGTAGTTGTAGCACACGGTCTCAGTAGTTGTGGTGCATGGGCTAGGTTGCTCCACAGCATGTGGGATCTCCCCAGATCAGGGCTTGAACCCGTGTCCCCTGCATTGGCAGGTGGATTCTTAACCACTGTGCCACCAGGGAAGCTCTCTATTGTTATTTTTGTGCCCTGCTTTTTAACTCATCTAGACACCTTTGCATTTCTTTTGAAGTATGTAGAAGGAAGTTTCTCTGTGCATATTTATGATTTAGTATGTGCACTCAATAAATATTAAAACATTAATCTATTTTAAAAAACACACTGTTCTCATGTCACCTCAGACATATTCCAAAATGGGGGATCCAAGTAGAAGCAGCCATGCTTTTCAATACATTATTTTCCCTATGACTTATATCACAGTTTACTCATCTCCAAATGTCTACATTTTTAGTATTTTATGGTGGTGGTGGTGATGGTGGCAGGGGAGAATGAGGGTGTGGGTCTTGGTATACATGGAGATGGTTAGATCTACTAGTAATATGTTGGTAATTTAAAAATTAGGTAGAGGAAATAAATGATTTGACAAGAGTTAACCACAAAGGTTCAGATATCTGCTTCTCATTCAGCACATAACCCAGAGTAGGGTTGTGGCCAGGTCACTGCTATCCTTTCGTGTTAAGTCTCTAGTGGCTGAAAATTATCATCTCATGAATGCCTGTTAGTGGTTTTTAAAGCTCTATCTTGCTCTTTAGCTGCTCCTGAGACAGAGCATACATAGATATACGAACCTGACTGTAAGCAATCCAACAATTTAACTATCTCAGTGTTTTGTAGGATCTTCTGATGCAAAACTGTTGAGCCATCAGGAAGGTCTTACTTTGTCAACACATTTAGCTAATTAAATATCTGTGTGCTCAGTAGACATAATGAACACTATGTGGGTCAGTTGTTTTCTGTTTCACTTTCATAACTTTTGTCAAAGCTTGTTCTCAAATTAGCCTTGTGGCAGCTTTCTCACACACACAGAGAAACGCTGGCTACTTGGAAGTGTTAGAAAATGGGGTGTTTTGATTATACGAGGAGTATATCCAAATGAAATTTACACAAATATCAACTTAGAGTAACACAAAAACATTGGACAAGGCTTTATTTTTTTAAGTTAATGTTGCAGTTTAAAAATTTTAATCAAAATCACAGATGCCTCAAATGTAAACAAATAATTTTAAGAATCAAATAATCAAATAAATTAATTCAATAAGTAAAATTATTTATTTATTTTTGCTTTTTTTTTAAACATCTTTATTGGGGTATAATTGCTTTACAATGGTGTGTTAGTTTCTGCTTTATAACAAAGTGAATCAGCTATACATATACATATATCCCCATATCTCCTCCCTCTTGCGTCTCCCTCCCACCCTCCCTATCCTACCCCTCTAGGTGGTCACAAAGCACCGAGCTGATCTCCCTGTGCCATGCAGCTGCTTCCCACTAGCTATCTATTTTACATTTGGTAGTGTATATATGTCCAT
>NW_020837957.1:40642923-40714924 GCF_003676395.1 Aethalodelphis obliquidens | reverse complement strand
TCAGCTATATGTATACGTATATCCCCTCCCTCTAAAGCCTCCCTCCCACCCTCCCCATCCTACCCCTCTAGGTGGTCACAAAGCACCGAGCTGATCTCCCTGTGCCATGCAGCTGCTTCCCACTAGCTATCTATTTTACATTTGGTAGTGTATATATGTCCATGCCACTCTCTCACTTCTTGTCCTTCCCCCTCCCGGTGTCCTCAAGTCCATTCTCTACATCTGCGTCTTTATTCCTGTCCTGCCCCTAGGTTCTTCAGAACCTTTTGTTTTTTTAGATTCCATATATATGTGTCAGTATACAGTATTTGTTTTTCTCTTTCTGACTTACTTCACTCTGCATGATAGACTCTAGGTCCATCCACCTCACAATAAATAAAATTTGATATGAAAAAACATTAGTCTTCCTCTTCCTTCCTTCATCCATTTTCCCCTCCTCAGAGAAATCACTTTCACATCTTTTTAAATATCTATCTGTTTATCTCTCTGTCTATCTGGAGTGTGTGTGTGTGTGTGTGTGTGTGTGTGTGTGTGGTATTAACCTCCTGTTTCTAACTAACATGCTTATATTGTTACTTTTTGATTTTTCGGGATTTTTGGCATTATCTACTGACTCCCTGCTATGGAAAAGGAAGGTTTAACTCTGTCTTCCCTTATTTCCATAGCTCTCTCTTTCTCTCTCATCCTACTTAACTCTCATCCTCTCAGAATAGCTATATTATAGTTCTGGTTGGAGCAGATTTCAGTGTTTATATTATTAAGACTAGGGAATTTTATCCAGAGCTGCCCTGTATAGTAATCTGTGAGTTACTGGAATACTGCTGTGTAGAATCCAAGGCTACTCTGATTTCTGTTTCTTTGTGTATAAACTCTTTCTTCCCCCTCCCCCAGAAACTTTTAAGATCTTGTCTTTGGTGTTTGGAAATTTCATGGCCATGTACTGTAGGATGGCTTTATTTTTGCCATTTTTGCTGGCACTTGGTGGGCTTCTCAATCAGTTCCGAGAAATTTTCTTTTATTATTTCCCTGGATGATTTTTCTCTCAGTGTTCTTTGTTCTTTTCTTTCTATCATTTGGAGTTTGGATCGCCTAGACTAATCCTCTCATTTTCTTATCTTTTTTCTCCTATTTCACATTTTTTTTTTATTTTTAAGTTTTTTGATTCCATTTATGGCCTATGTATTATTCAGTGTTATCTGAGCTTTGCATCTCTATTATCATATGTTATTTTCATTTCCAATAACTCTCTTTTTGCTCTAAAAACGCTTATTAAAAAAACAATAGTCTATTTTTGTTTCATGGTTTTGATACCTTCTTTTGACTCTCTGAGGATATTGATGATCTTTTTTTTTTTTTTTTTTAATGCATTCTCTACTCTGTATCCATTTTTACTCCAAATTGTTTTTCCTGTTTGATTATTTTGATCTCAGTTTCTCATGTTGGTTGTTTTTTCTCAGATGCCTGGTACTACTCAGTTGTTTCATATTCAAAAGTGGGGGTTGAAAAGCTCTGATTGGAAACTCTGAAACTATGAGGGAAGTTAATCATCTATGTGCTTTGCTGTAAGATGATGTGGCTGAACAGTTTAGTTGTGAAGACACTGACATCTCCATCTTTAGGGTTTTTACCTTAGGTTGCTCAGATTCTGCAGAGAATGATCCTTCATTCACCTGCGTGGAGATGAAGGATGGCTGTTGGCATTCTGGGATTTTGAGATTTCCTTTCCTAAAACTCTTCAGAGACTCAGAGATGTAAGTGGGATCGGCTTTCAGCTTTGCCAAGATCCCATTTAGGATTCAGTTGTATACTCCTCTTCCACCTGTTCCAGCTTCCAAACCTTATTGCTGTTGTCCTTGTTCCTGTGCCCCAAGTTATTGTGGAATAATGCTAAAAAAAATCTACTTGCTGTCATTCTGGTGGAGTTTTTTGAGAAATAAAAAGTAGATGGGTGTGTGAAATTTGATGTCTTTATCTGGAGTCTTAATCTTTCTGAAGTTATTCTTTAGAGAAAATCCAGACATTATCTTGGCTTTGTTCAGGATTTCTGGGAAAGCTGCTCCTAAATTTATCCAGTAAGATAGGCATTAGCCAAAATTAAAACATAGTCTAAGAGCAAGATTGGCCTTGTGATGATAATGGTTGAAATTAGATAATACATACATGAGGGTTCATCATACAAATGCTCTACTATTGCTTATATTTGAATTTTCCCATAATAAAAAGTTAAAAAAAAGAAAGGCTACTGTACAGTCCTCAGTAAAAGTGTTTCTAATTCCAAGAAACAAGTAATTTTTTCTTAAATTATTCATAGCTTCTGTCCTATATGTTATAACTTTAAAAGAATTTAAATTATATGCCTCTGAAAACTGTGGACTTCAGTCCTAACACCACAAGTCTTTTTGAATTAAAATCAAATTAACTTCCTAATAATCTAGTGTGCCACTGCTATTGACTTAAATAGCAACTTCATTGCTTCCTAGTCCATTCTTTTAAGAACCATTTCTCAATTTCTTTTTTTTCCCTTTTGCTTGAAACTGTAGCTTAAGCTGGTCCCCTCCTAATCTCAGCATAGTATACATCTAGTTCCTCAATTTAGGTGCTCAAATTTCCTTTTGCCTTTCACTGCTTCCTCTACATGTCAGCTGACATGTGAAAAAGATGAGCTTGGAAAGGATTTTATTGTACCTTAATAAAATAAATTCAAGGTCATTAAATATCTATGCAGTTACAATTTGTCTAAAAAATATATCCTCCTCATGGAATAAAAATTTATCTTAATGTTTTGTAAAAAGTAAAATTTTGAAATATGAAATTTGTTTTAGATGCTGTATTCTACTCAGATAGAAGAAAAAAATTAGTTATGATATCCTATAGCAGTATTGCTGAAAGTAACTCTTTGGACAGTAATGTACCTGACCAATTGTATGAAAATATCACATGGAGGTTAAGAAATTTTTGCTATTTATAACAATTACTTTAGAACTTGAAAATTAGAGGCAATCAGGCAGAAATTCAAGATAGTAACAGTAAAGAGAAATGTCAAATTTATGAAAATTCTCTTAGCAATCATACTAAATCAACACTTATTAATAAACATTGAGTTCACTGGTTGCACTTAGACCTTTATGTTATCACCTTTTGTTTTTTCTCTTGAATTTGCTTTGGTTTAATTTATCAAAACCCAAGTATATCTATTAAATGACATTCCTTCAACATAAGAAGTCTGGGAAACTTGATGTCTCTACTTGAAGAACATGTCTAATTGAAATGAAAGAATTAGGAGAGGTTTTCTATTGGTATGTGGGAGATCAAAGACTCATAAAATTGGAAGAAATCATCAGAAACCACCTAGTCAAGCAGTTCTCAGCTGGGTTCGCTTATTTGGAAATGTATTTGGGCATTTTTTATTGTTACATGACTGAATGGAAGGGACCCCACTAGCATTTCAGTGGCTGGGGGACAGAGATGATAGATACCCTACAATGTTCAAGATGGTTAGGTTATGAGGAATTGTCTTTCCCAATTACTGATCTAGCCAGCCACCACTTGACACTTGAATTCTTTCCACATTGTGGGCTTATTGTAAGAATAATGAATAGGAGATTCAGTTTTATTATTTTTTTATTTTTTATAAATTTATTTATTTATTTTTGGCTGCATTGGGTCTTCGTTGCTGCGCATGGGCTTTTCTCTAGTTGTGGTGAGCGGATGTTACTCTTTATTGCGGTGCGCAGGCTTCTCATTGTTGTGGCTTCTCTTGTTGCGGAGCAGCGGCTCTAGGCACCCGGGCTTCAGTAGTTGTGGCTCACGGGCTCTAGAGCACAGGCTCAGCAGTTGTGGTGCATGGGCTTAGTTGCACAGCAGCTTGTGGGATCTTCTCGGACCAGGGTTCGAACCCGTGTCCCCTGCATTGGCAGGCAGATTCTCAATCACTGTGCCACCAGGGAAGCCCAGAAATTCAGTTTTAGAATTATACAAATGCAATTCTGAAAAGTTGGGGAACGGCTATAAGAGTGGAGACAATACAAATTCATTGGAATTGGAAGGTCACATAATAGAAATCTATCTATTTATTTATCTATCTATCATCTATCTATAACAATTAATGTTCCCAAGATTTTCTGAATAAAGTGTCTCTAGATTTAAATTCATTCAAAGTAATTCAAATATGTCAAAATAATTGTTCTTTTTTTTCCCAAATGGAATTGTCTTTTACCCTGATTAAAACAAAACAATACAAAACAAACATCTACTTCTGTAAATAATCCAGAATATAGAAAAGCACAAAGAAGAAACAACCATAACTATTACCCTGAGAAACCATTATTAATGTATACATCGAGGTTTTTCAATAGTAGCACTACTGAAATTTTGAATGGGATAATTCTTTGCTATGGGAGGCTGTACTGCGCATCATTGGATGTTTAGCAGATGTCTTGGCCTCTACTCACTACATTCCAGGAGCATCCATACAGTTTTTTGTTTGTTTGTTTGTTTTTTGCGCTACACGGGCCTCTCACTGTTGTGGCCTCTCCCGTTGCGGAGCACAGGCTCCGGACGCGCAGGCTCAGCGGCCATGGCTCACAGGCCCAGCCGCTCCGCGGCATGTGGGATCTTCCCGGACCGGGGCACGAACCCGTGTCCCCTGCGTCGGCAGGCGGACTCTCAACCACTGCGCCACCAGGGAAGCCCATCCATACAGTTTTGACAACCAAAATGTGTCCAGAGATTGCCATATGTCCCCTAGGGGAGAAAAATCACCCTTGCTTGAGAACCACTAAGTTTAGATGTATAACATTTCCTGTTTGTGTGTGTGTGTGTGTGTGTATGTGTGTGTGTTTAATCACTTTATCCTTTTGGATTCCATTAAGAATTCCAGTGCTAACCAAACTAAACTAACTAGCTAGATGCCATAGTGTATTTTGAAACATCTTTCAGGGTTGTTACTTAATGCGATTCCTGCAGCCCAGTGGATTACATGGGTTCTTTTACATGTAGCAGGAGGGCCTTCCTCACTATGATTTATCCTTTATCAATTTGCTCATCTTTTAGATGTGAACCAAAGTCCCCAATGATGATTATCTGCATAGGTAAACCACCTGGCCTAACCTGCTTAGGGAATATCATGGTCTCACCCTGTAGCCATTTTGTTGTTGTGTTGCTATTGTTGTTTTCTCTCTCTATTCTCTCCATTTTGGACTGACATCTATTTTAGCTCAGGCTAAATATCATCCATTGGTGGTTGTGTGTGCTGCTTGCGTGATGTGAAGACATTTTTAATAGACAAGTACACATTTCCTCCAGTACTGTATTGGCAATTTCATATTCATTTCTGCTTAAGCTGGTCGCTAGGCTGGATGATGAGAATTCATCCTCTGACAGAGCATGATAACTATTTTCTACTTTTTCCAAGTGAGTCAGAGGCAGTTTCGTGATTTATTAAAACATGAAAAATATATGTTGGCAAGTAATAACATGCAGTAGACTTACAGTGGTGCATCCTGAATGGATACGTCAGGACTTTTTCTTTTTTAACTTTCCCGCAGCCATAGAGCTAGACTCATGGGACAAATTCTTTACATAAATTAAAAGAGCCCCTCTATGCCTGAACCCCACATGCCATTCTCTTTGTCCATGACAAAAAGAGGCAGCCAGGCTTCTACTGACAAGATACTTACCCCATCCCTGTCCCCAGCCCCACCCAAATTATCCTGAAAGAATAAACATTTACTAAAAACTGTCTTACCAAGTTACTGGGAAATTGAATGTACTCCAAGAGCAAGAGATGCTAAGATTGGAATAAAGCCACCCCCCATCCCCCCATACATACTGTTCTTTGATAGTGAGCAAAACTGTAGCATTAGAAAATCTCAGGTAAGAAGAGGAAGTGTGGTTGCAGAAGTTCACGTTTGTGTCAGAAATGGTTAGCGCCTACCTACTGCCCATGCACACTTCCCAGCCTTCCTTGCCTATGTTGATTCTAGCCAATGAAGTGTGAGTGTACCCCTTGCAGGATGTAGAGCCCGTAAGCCACCTCTTCCTTGTATCTTCCTGCTGTGGTGACCTTAGAGCCTGCATGTTCTGGATTACATGGCTATAAGACGAAAGACATCTAGATCTCTGAGTTATCACATGGAGAACTGTGCCAGTCCTGACCTGTGACCTGAGGAAGGACTTTTTTGTTACCGTGGCATGACCTCTCCTTGCCTGAAACACCAGTCAGCCTTAAGGGTTTGGAAAATGAAAAAGAGGAAGTGTGACTCAGACCCAGTTAGATAAGCGAAGCAGAGCAGAGAAGCAGTTAGCTCAATTTGAGAATTATAGAAACATTTTAGACAATTGTTTTCTTTGGAAGCAGAAAGAGGGATTTTGACTGAATCTTTGATTTGTTGATGGCAATCAAATCTCCCAGCAAATTTCTGGGAGGAGAACCTCATTGTGTTAGTATTTTACTCTTCCATTAAAAAAACTTTTTTTAAAACATCAAAGCTCAAATAATTATTCCTTTATTACAAAGTTTAAGTTTTATTAAGTGCCAAATATATATCAGCTGTGTTTCAAAATTGCATAGCATTACCCTTTTTCTATAAAATAAAATTTTATTTGTACTTAAAAGGAAAAATAATTTTTTAAATTAAAATTGTTTTGGTTTTGTTTAACATACCTGCCTGAAATTGTCACCAATCAGAATCACAGTGTCATAATTAATGCTGACATTTTGTGTCTATTTTGTTTTAATGCTGTTCTTGGGTGGTAGGCATGATTTAAAGTAATAATTTTTAATTTTTTTCTAATCTTCACTCATTACAAATCACACAAGTTAGGAGAATAAAAACAGTTTTGAAAATTTTTTAGTTTATACTTGGTTGGAGCTCTTTTTCAAATTTAATGTTTTAAATATAAGTGAAACTTCAAAAACTAGTTACATTGTTAGTTTTAAAATTTTATCAAAGATACACTGCTGTTGTAGGGCTTGATTCCAAATAATTACAGGGACAATCAGCAGATTGACAGAAAATTTAGAGATCCCAGATATCTTCATTCTGACCTTCTTATAAAAATAACCCAAACATTTCCAAAGTTGCAAGAAGAAAGGATTCCCCTATTTTTGTCCTCTTCAAAAGATGACAGAAAGAATTGGCAAACAGATTAAGTCTGGGAAGAAGGCCACCTGGCTCTTGTACATTAGACAAGAAGGAATAAGTCAAGCCAGCGGGTTTCCCCCATAAGGAGATGGTGGTAGTGAGGAAGATTCTTGAGGATGGATAGAGATAGAATATAAGAAGCTGGAATCTAGCCTAGATCCACACGTAATTTGGAGATTTAGACTTCACACTAAAATTGAGCCAATGCTTAGTGAAAGCTTTACACTTTAGCAAATGTCAATTGAGTTTCAGATTTCAGAAAAGAGTCTTAAAGAAGAAACAGAGCTTTGGCAGAGATGGTGACTGGCTGGTAATGGCTGCTGCTCGTGGTGGCCACACAATTTGCACTCTCCTCCCCCCCACCTCCATCAGTGACTCAGCCAAATGATGCAGGGGTACACATTTAATTTCTAAAAGTGTATAGCGGTAGGGAGCATCATGTGTTCTCCGCTCTTTGGATATTCTTCATGTTGAAAATCAAAGAATCCATTAGCGATTTAAGAAATACAGAGGAAATGGAGGGCTTTTAAAAATGCATCTATTTAGTTACCTGTTTATTTTATTCAGTATTTGCAGCCCACAATCACACTAATAATTAAAATAAAGATGCAGTCAGCTCTTGGCTATCGGCTATAATTATCTTTCCCAACATCAGCTTTATTATGATAGGGTAAATTGGCCAATTAAGGACTTGTTTCTGAGCAATGAACAGAGGTATTAGATCCAAACACTAAAGAGTCAAACAGCAGGAACAGGCAGAGAAGTTCATGTGCAGGCTGGCAAGCAAATCCTCTACTGAGAGAGGGACCAAAATTTGTAAGAGGGAGCTAAAGCTTTCAGACTTAAGTCCTGTGTCTTGACAGAACCTTTACAAATATACTGACAAACAGACAATTTCCTGCATATCATCTGTAGAATATTTGATGTTTATAGCTTATGGGTACACCCTTAATAAGATAACTAGGACAAAGAAAGACAAAAGCAAGAAATAGTTGGAGTACTAGATTCCAATGAACTTTGCCATATTTTTCATGTTGGCTAGAGTGATTGATGCCTTTTAGCGTAATAAAACATTTATTATCACATTTTAGATTTTAGTTTCAGTGTTTTTCAGGTTCCAATGTTTACTCAGGTATTGGGTCTTCTGTGTAACAGACACATATATGTTGACTCCTTCTCTAATGTGGCTTTTTTGTGGGTCTCTCAGGGACCCCTCCTCATTGAGAAACTCCTCCTCATGCCCTAATATGGGAAAAGCTCTCTCCATGTGTGGATTATGTTGCTCCCTCCAAGCGCTGCCTTCTGGTAGTTCATCCTACACAGATTTTTCTCTGTCGGGGTACTTTGACACTCTTGGGTGTCTTGTGTAAGACAAGTTTGCTTAAAAACAGTGCATGTCTGGTTCTCCACAGATCCAGGAGGCCAAGTGACAGCTTGCTGCACCACAGCCCACTTCACTTGTCCTGCTGTCAAGGTGGATCCACACAGTACCCACCTTTAGATGTCTCCAGGAGGGAGTCAGATTCCAGCAGCTTTGTGACCCCCAAACTCCAAGTAGTACAAGTTACTTTTCCAAGTGTTCCTCTGAGCATCTCCCAATTCCGTCTCTCTTGGCTTGGTGGAGATAGGGCAAAGAAAAAGTGAACAGCATTGCAAAGACATCTTCCAATAAGCTTTCCAATTCTAATCTACCTCCCATGAATCTTCAGTGTTCTCTCATATGGCCTGGAGGTAGCTTATGAGGTAGCACAACAAGTTTTGGTTCACCAACTTTGCAAGTTATTCACAAGTGATCTAACTTATTTGTTTTTTCATATGGAGGCCACTTGCATCTATTGGTTGTGGTCTTGATACTCCAGGAGAGCTGATACTCCAGGAGAGAAAGAGTCTCATTTTAATAATCAGTTACACATGTCAATATGCTTAAAGAGGATTGTAAATACTAATATAATAAAAATTGAGGGAATAACTCCCAAACAAGGAGGGGGATGGAATAACTGTAATTATAATAAAAAATAAAGTTGATGAATCCAAAATAAGTCAGGAAATGAAAAATACCAAAGTATAGAAATAAAGCAAATAGAAAGAATAAAGTGAGACATAGATATATCCAAATATATCTATGAAACTGAGTCCCCCTAAAACTGAGTTCCTCTGCCGAGTTTATGATTAACCTCTCTATCCAAAACATGATTCCCTTTTTTGTCCCACACCTGTTCCCCTCAAGATTGAGGAGTATCAAAGAAAAGGGGAGGGCATCGAAAGTGAGCAGGACCCTGCAAGGTTCTCCAGAGTACAAAAGCCCCTCTGTGTCCCCTGTTTCTTGTTTGTAGGGAAAAAAGGCTTTAGTCTCTTAGGCCTTCCCTGAGTTCCAAAAAGCATGTTCAAGCAGTTAATAGGAAAATAGAGTCATAGGACTCCTAGTTCCTCCCAAAGGGATATAGATAACAATCTGATGCATATCTTTGAGTTGTTCTACAGACCACCCCCACCCAGGTAAAGAATAGTGACTGCGTGCTGACCACAAGCAATAGACCTCAGACTGGTTGGAACCAGAAGGGTGAGATTCTGGGGACATCACCTTGTTACCTCACCACTAACCAATCAGAAGAAGGTCACACATCCTGTGTCCTGGCCCTCACCCCAAATTTTGCCTTTAAAAACTCTTCTTCAAAAACTACTAGCGAGTTCCACTCTTTTGGGCACAAGCCACCCATTCTCCTTGCCTGGCCTTTGCAATAAACCTTTCTCTGTTCCAAACTCCAAAGTTTCAGTTTGTTTGGACTCACTGTACATCAGGCACACAAACTTGGGTTCAGCAACATCTACGATCACAATAAATGTGAATGGATTAACATGACAGTTGAAAAAGAAATTGTCAGGCATTGAATTTTTAAAAAATCTAACTATATGTTATTTTTTAAAAGAGTACATATTTAAACATACACAGAAAAAATGGAAGTGAAAGAATAATAAATGTACAACAGACAATTATTAAACAAATGAAGCTGGTATATAAAAATCAGACAAAATAGACTCTAAGGTAAGGAAAATTATCAAGCTATCAAGACAGTTTTGTGCAGTACTGGGATAGACCAGTTGACAGAATAGAGATCTCAGAATCAGACTCAGAAACTTGACATATGACAGGTGTGGCATTTCCAACAGTAGGGAAAGTTGATCTAGTTGGAAAAAATGGTGTGCAAACAATGATGACCCATAAGGAATAAAATATATATTAGATTCCTATCTCTCACCATACCCACAAGTTAATATCAGAAGATTAATAAAACCTACTGTGCAAATTAAATCTCTAGAACTTTAAGAAGTTATAAGGTTATATGTTTAGAACTATTAAAGTATTTTTTAATAGTTCTAAGGAGAGAAGTATAATAAATTGAACCCAAAAAGAACAAATTATAAAGAGAAAAAAATTGTTTGACTACATAAAAATTAAAATGTAAAAAAGTATATCACAAAGAGATGCCATACGTAACAACAGAAAAGTAAAAGTATAAGCCATATACTAGAAGATAATTTCAATGCATATAGCCAGGAGAGGATTAGGATGCAGAATTTACAAAGACCTCCCATAAATCATTACAGAAAAGAGTAACACCTCAATATAAAGAAAATACAAGATATCTAAACTTAAAAGGAAATTAAAATGTCCAACAAACAAGTGAAAATATGTTCCGCCTAACTAGTAATCAAAAACTGCAAATTAAAACCAGAATGAGATATAGTTTTGCACCTATTACATTGATAAAAATGAAAAAAACAATAACCTTTGAAAGTACTAATCATAGGAGAGGATGTTGAACAGTGGACACACTCATACACTAGTGATGAGAATACATATTAATAAAACCACACAGGAAATTGTTAAGCACTGAATGTGTTCCTCCAAATTCATATGTTTTAGCTCTAATCCCCAATGTGATGGTATTTGGAAGTAGGGCCTTTTGGAGTTAATTAGATTTACATGAGATGGTGAGGATTCCCCCTCTTCCCCCATCCCCTCGGTCCCATGATGAGATTAGAGTCCGTAAAAGAAGAGGAGGAGATACAACAGCTCTGTTATATGAGGTCACAGCAAGAAGGGGACTGTCTGCAAGCCAGAAAGAGAGCTCTCACTCCAGGAACTAAATAGGCTAGCACCCTGATCTTTGAATTCGCATCCTCCAGAACTGTAAAAAATAAATTTCTGTCATTTAAACCACCGAATCTATTATATTTTGTCATGGCATCCAGAGTTAACTAAGACAGAGATCTATTTCACAGTGTGTGGCCAAGTATAAGGTGCACAGATACTATGCGGTGGATACAGTGAAGGTGCCCCAGCATTCCTTCCCATGTTGGTCTACTGTGCTGTTCTGTTAAAGTTTGAGAGCTAAAATCAACGTTTCTCAGACTCTCATGAAGTTAGAACACCAGAAGCACATTAGGTTCTGTCAATTAAATACAGTTGGGAAATACTCAGAGAATAGAAATGATATAGGGGCAAGTCCTGAACTTCTGTTTTGGTCAGCAGGCAGTCATACAGACATCGTTTTTGTTTTTGTTTTTCTTGCAGTAACAGTGAATGTCAGGTCACTAGTTTCATCAGAGTTGACAGATAGTTGTAGTTCAGAGGCTATGGTTTCTTGATCCCGGGATCACAGCGGTAGTGGTTTCTTCCTTAACTCAACAGTTCCAGTAGTGTCTTCCTGACTTTCTACCTTCCTGATTGTAGCCAAGGTGAAGTTCTGGTGGGTTCATTTGGTGGCTTTGTTCTGAGTCATTTTGGGAGGTCTGAAGCCCACTCCTTTAGCCCCTTCATTGATTTTGCAAGCACTTAATATTCTATGTTGTGTACTTCTTTCCTTAAAATACTTGTTTATTTCTGTCTCCTACAATTGAACATTGATCAATACACCTTTGACCTAGAAAGTCTATATCTAGAAATATACCCTAAGGAAACTTTTGCTTATGTTCCCAACTTCTATGTATATACCCTAAGGAAAGTCTTGTGTTTGTGCCCAAGGAGACATGTACAAGAATGTTCATAGTGGCATGGTTTGTAATGGCAAACATATACTTGACTGGAAAATGGATAAAAAATAGTATAATCATGCAATCTCTGACATATTTTATAATAAATTAAAAATAATAATCAAACATAAGCACATAAGACATAATATCTGTCTTTGGTAGCTTAACAAAATAGTGGCAGTTTTTAAGTTCAAAACTTTAGGAATCAGATGATTAAAAATGAGTTTCCTCCTCCTTAGTTCTTAGTCATATATTCTTGAGGTTTGTTTACCAGCTTTTCTTCTAACCATACACATTCTTCCAGGGCTTTCTCATATATTTTTATGGTTTTAAGTACATTGTATGTATTGATGATTGTCAGATATATCCCTGAGTTTCCAATTCACATGTCCACTGACTACTGGATATCTCTCCACTTAGGTGTGTTGAAGACATTTCAAATTCAGTGAGGCTGCAAATGATCTTTGCTCTCAAACCAGCTCTTCATTTTGTGTTCCCTATCTCAGTTTAGAGACAATACCACTCTTTATTTCCCCAAATTAGAAACCTGTTATCATCCTTGCCTACATTGTTTCCTTCACACCCTGTCCCACACACACAGTGACTAAGTCTTGTCATATTGTTAAAATTTTCCTCATCAATTATACTGTCACTTTCTTCATATATCCACTATGAAAAACCTTTTAACTCATTGTCACCTTGCCTCCAATCCTACCCTCCCTATCTGTTCCACATGACATAGTCAAAAATGATATTTCTAAAGCAAAAATATCAGTATTTCATTCTCCTTTTTAAGATCTCTCAATGGCTTCTTATTGGTACTAACCATAATATTCATGGGCTTTATTATATAGCTTCTTTCTTGGGAAAGAAAAAAAAATTGTATGCTGAGGTTGCTAAGATCTCTGGTAAGAACAAATCTTCTACTCATGAAATGGTGAAGAAGGAAAAATAATTCATGCTAGTTTTGCTTTTGCACCTCAAGCTGCAAAAGTTATGGCCACAATCCATGGTAAGTGCTTAGTTATGATGAAAAAGGCATTAACTTTGTACAATAAGATATTTTCAGAGAGAGGAAGAGAGAGAGAGAGAGACCAAATTCATATAACTTTTATTGCAGTATATTATTATCGTTCTATCTTTTTATTAGCTGTTGTCAATCTCATACTGTACCTAATTTATAAACTATCATAGATACATATGTATAGGAAAAAACATGTTATATTTAGGGTTCAGTACTATCCACAGTTTCAGACATTCACTGGACGTCTTGGAACATATCCCCTGTGAAAGTGGCGACTACTGTATGTTTAGTTTTGTAAGAAACTGTCTTCCAAAGAGGGTGTACCATTTTGCACTCTATCTTCCAAAGAGGGTGTCTTCCAAAGAGGGTGCCAAACTGTCTTCCAAAGAGGGTGTACCATTTTGCCAAACTGTCTTCCAAAGAGGGTGTACCATTTTGCACTCCCACCAGCAATGAATGAGAGTTCCTGTTGCTCCACATCCTCAACGGCAATGATGTTGTCAGAGTTTTTGATTTTACCTATTCTATTAGGTGTACAGTGGTGTGTCATTTTTTTAATTAATAATTTTAAAATTTATTTATTTATTAAAATTTTTATTTTATATTGGATTAGAGTTGATTAACAGTATTGTGTTAGTTTCAGTTGTACAGCAAAGTGATTCAGTTATACATATACATGTATCTATTCTTTTTCAAATTCTCTTCCCATTTAAGTTATTACAGAGTATTGAGCAGAGTTCCCTGTGCGATACAGTAGGTCTTTGTTGGTTATCTATTTTAAATACAGCGGTGTGTACATGTCAGTCCCAAACTCCTCATCTGTCTCTCCCTCTCAGCCTTACCCCCTGGTAACCGTAAGTCTGTGAGTCTGTTTCTGTTTTGCAAATAAGTTCATTTTTATCATTTTTTTTTAGATTCTGCATGTAAATTTTGTCATATGACATTTGTCTTTCTCTGTCTGACTTACTTCACTTAGTATGATAATCTCCAGGTCCATCCATGTTGCTGCAAATGGCATTATTTCATTTTTTTAATGGCTGAGTAATATTTCATTGTATATGTGTACCACATCTTCTTTATTCATTCCTCTGTCAATGGACATTTAGGTTGCTTTCATGGCTTGGCTATTGTAAATAGCGCTGCAATGAACATTGAGGTGCATATATCCTTTCGAACTATGTTTTTCTCTGGATATATGCCCAGAAGTGGGATAACTGGATATGGTAGCTCTATTTTTAGTTTCTTAAGAAACCTCCATATTGTTCTCCATAGTGGCTGCATCAATTTATATTCCCACCAACAGTGCAAGAGCGTTCCCTTCTCTCCATACCTTCTCCAGCATTTATTGTTTGTAGACTTTTTGATCATGGCCATTCTGACTGGTGTGAGGTGATATCTCATTGTAGATTTGATTTGCATATCTCCAATAATTAGCAAAGTTAAGCATCTTTTCATGTGCCTCTTGGCCACCTGTATGTCTTCTTTGGAGAAATGTCTATTTCAGTCTTCTGCCCATTTTTTGATTGGGTTGTTTGTTTTTTTGATATTGAGCTGCATGAGCTGTTTGTAAATTTTAGAGATTAATCTCTTGTTGGTCACATCATTTGCAAATATTTACTCCCATTCTGTGGGTTATATTGTTTTAATTTGCAATTACCTAAACATATTATGTTGAGCATATTTTCATATGTATATGTCTTCTTCTTTGGTGAGGTGTCTGTTCAGATCTTTCACTCATTTTTAAATTGAGTTGCTTGTTTTCTTTTTTAATTTTTTTTAATGAACTTTTATTGGAGTATTGTTGATTTACATGTTGTGTTAGTTCCTGCTGTACAGCAAAGTGAATCAGTTATACATATACATATATCCACTCTTTTTTAGATTCTATTCCCATATAGGTCATTACAGAGTATTCTTAAACATAATAATATGCAGATGAAATAAGATATGATTTATGAATATATGAAAATACTTGAGATAGGGTTGCTAATAAGTAAAACACAAGACGTAGAAGCCATAAAATAAAAGGTCGGCTCATTTGATTACTTAAAAATTAAAATCTTAAAAGTGAGAAAAGTCCATAAGCACTTTATTTTAAATTGACAGGGGCTCCATTTCGTTTTTTTCCTTTTCTTCTTCTTTTTTTAAAAAATTTTTATTGGAGTATAGTTGCTTTACAATGTTGTATTAGTTTCTACTGTATAGAGAAGTGAATCAGCTATACATATACATATATCCCCTCTTTTTTGGATTTCCTTCCCATTTAGGTCACCACAGAGTATTGAGTAGAGTTCCCTGTGCTACACAGTAAGTTCTCATTAGTTATATATTTTATACATAGTATCAGTAATGTATATATGTTAATCCCAATATCCCAATTCATCCCACCCCCCTTTCCCCCTTGGTATCCGTACATTTGTTCTCTACGTCTTGTCTCTATTTCTGCTTTGTAAATAAGATCATCTATACCAACTTTTTCAGATTCCATAAATATGCTATAATATATGATATTTGTTTTTCTCTTTCTGACTTACTTCACTCTGTATGACAGACTCTAGGTCTATCCATGTCTCTACAAATGACCCAATTTCATTCATTTTCATGGCTGAGTAATATTCATTGTATATATGTACCACATCTTCTTTATCCATCCCTCTGTTGATGGACATTTAGGTTGTTTCCATGTCCTGGCTGTTGTAAATAGTGCTGCAGTGAACATTGGGGTGCATGTGTCTTTTTGAATTATGGTTTTCTCTGGGTATAGGCCCAGTAGTGGGATTGCTTTGTCACATGGTAGTCCTATTTTTAGTTTTTTAAGGAATTGCCATACTGTTCTCCATAGTGGCTGTATCAATTTACATTTCCAACAAGAGTGTAGGAGGGACATTGCAACCCTCTCCAGCATTTATTGTTTGTAGATTTTGTGGTGATGGCCATTCTGATTGGTGTGAGGTGATACCTCATTGTAGTTTTGATTTGCATTTCTTTAATAATTAGTGATGTTGAGCATCTTTCCATGTGTTTGTTTGCGATATGTATGTATTTTTTGGTGAAATGTCTATTTAGGTCCTCCACCCAATTTTTGATTGGGTTGCTTGTTTTTTTGATATTGAGCTGCATGAGCTATTTGTATAATTTGGAGATTAATCCTTTGTCAGTTGCTTTGTTTGCAAATATTTTCTCCCACTCTGAGGGTTGTCTTTTCGTCTTGTTTATAGTTTCCATTGCTGTACAAAAGCTTTTAAGTTTCATTAAGTCCCATTTGTTTATTTTTGGTTTTATTTCCATTTCTCTAGGAGGTGGGTCGAAAAAGATCTTGCTGAGATTTATGTCAAAGAGTGTTCTGCCTATGTTTTCTTCTAAGAGTCTTAGAGTGTCTGGCCTTACAATTAGGTCTTTAATCCATTTTGAGTTTATATTTGTGTATGGTGTTAGGGAGTGTTCTAATTTCATTCTTTTACATGTAGCTGTCCAATTTTCCCATTACCACTTATTGAAGAGGCTGTTTTTGCTCCATTGTATATTCTGGCCTCTTTTGTCATAGATTAGGTGACCATAGGTGCCTGGGTTTATCTTATTGTTGACTTTTAAGAGTTCTTTGTATATTTTGGACAACAATCCTTTATCAGATATGTCTTTAGCAAATATTTTCTTCCAGTCTGTAGTGTCTTGTCATTTTCTTGAGACTGTATTTTTCATATCAGAGGCTTTTAATATTAACAAAGTTTAGCTTATTAATTTTCTTCTTTTATTAATCTTGCCTTTGGTGTATCTAAAAAGCCATTGCCATACCCAGGCCATCTAGGTTTTCTCCTACACTATCTTTTTGAATTTTTATAGTTTTGTGTTTTACATTTAGGTGTAGATCCATTTTAAGTTAATTTTTGCAAAGAGTTTAAAGCCTGTGTTTAGAGTCTATGTCTATATATATATATATATATATATATATATATATGTGCATATGGATGTCCAGTTCTTCCTGTACCATTTGTTGAAAGGTTATATTTACTCCATTTTATTGCCTTTGTGCCTTTGTCACAGATGACTGATATTATGACTATACTTGTGTGGATCTATGTGTTTATTTTTGGGCTCGCTTTTCTGTTCCATTGACCTATTTTGTCTATTCTTTTGCTAATACCATCCTATCCTGATTCCTGTAGCATTATAGTAAGTCTTGAAGTCAGGTAATGTCAGTCTTCCAACTTTGTTCTTCTCTTTCAATACTATTGTAGTTATTATGGGTCTTTTGCTTTTCCGTGTAAACTTTGCAGTCAGTTTGTTGATGGCCACAAAATAACTTGCTGAGATTCTGATTAGGATTGCATTGAATTTATAGATTATGCCTGGAAGAACTGACATTTTGGCAATATTAAGTCTTCCTATTCATAAATGGGGATTGTCTCTCTTTGATTTATTTTATCAGAGTTTTATAGTTTTCCTCATGTAGATTTTGTACATATTTTATTAGATTTATACTGAAATCCATTTCATTTTATGAATGATAATGTAAGTGGTATTGTGTGTATATTGATGATCATGTTGATTGTTAATAAAGACAGTTTTACTTCTTCCTTTTCTATCTGGATGCCATTTATTTCTTTTTCTTGTCTTGTTGCAGTGGGTAGAACTTCCAGTAAAATCTTAAATAGAAGTGATGAGAGTGGACAGTCTTGTTTTTCAGTGTTTCACCGTCGAGAATGATGCTATCTGTAGGTGTTGTGTTGATACCCTTTACCAGGTTGAAGAAATTACTTTCTATTCTTAATTTGCTGAGATTTTAGGCATCAGCAATGGTGTTGGGTTTTCATCAAATGATTTGCCTGCATATATTGAGATAATGCTTTATTTATCTATTGCTGTCTAACAATATTACCACAAAGTTAGTGACTTAGAACAACACATATCTATTTTCTCACAATTTTGGTGAATCAGGAGCACAGATAGTGCTTACTAAGCTTAATGTCCTGCTTCAGGCTGTCACAAGACTGCAGTCAAGGTATTGGCAGGGCTGCAGTCTGATGTGAAGCATGATTCAGGAGAGATCTGTATTCAAATTCAGATCCAAACTTAAATGTTTGCTGGAAGCATTCATTTTCATGCAGGTTGGAGGACTGGTGGCTTCAGTTTCTTGCTGACTGTTGGATGGAAGCTACTTTCAGCAGCTTTCTATATGGCCCTCTTCATATGGCAGCACACAACATGACAGTTTGCTCCTTTGAAGCCTGCAGGGAAGAGTGTCTTTCAGCAATACTGATATTACAATCGTATGTGATGTAATCACCCGTAATAATCACATCCATCCTTTCACCTTTGCTATATTTCTATTCATCAGAAGCAAGTCACAGATCCTACTCACACTCAAAGTCAGGGGGTTACACACAGAGGTGAATTTCTTGAGGTCAGATCATGGGGAGCATCATATTGGCTTACCACTGATAATCATATGGATTTAAAAAAATAGTTTAATGTGATGAATTACATTGATTGGTTTTCGAAAGTGAAACCAACCTTGCATTCCTGGGACAACTATTTCATTATGATGTATATTTTTTAAACAGCTGTTTATTTATTTTTTATTTTTATATTTTCTTGGCCACACCACGCTGCATGTGGGATTTTAGTTCCCTGACCAGGGATCAAACCCGTGCCCTTTGCATTGGAAGTGTGAAATCTTAACCACTGGATCGCCAGGGATGTCCCCATTATGATGTATTATCCTTTATATATTATTATTATATTTGATTTGCTAATATTGTGTTTAGAATTTTTGCATCTATGTTCATGGGGGGTATTTTTTGCAGTTTCATTTTCTTGTGATATCCTTGACAGGTTTTGTTATCAGGGAAAAGTTGGTCTCATAGACTCTAGAAGTTTTGCCTCCTCTTTGATTTTCTGGAAGAGTTTGTATAGAATTGATATTATTTCCTCATTAAATATTTGGTAGAATATACCAGTGAAGACTTGTGGGTCTGGAGTTTTCTTTTTGGAAAGTTTTTCACTACAAATACAGTTTATTTAATAGATATAGAATTACTTGTTATCTATTTCTTCTTGAGTCTGTTTGTGTAGTTTATTTCAAGAAATTTGTCTATGTTATCAAAGTTGTAAATATATTGGCCAAATGATTTTTGTAACACTTTCTTGTTATTCCTGTTATATTTGTAGATTTATGGTAATGTTACCTCTTTTGTTCCTGATACTGAGAATTTGTTCTCTCTCTCTCTCACCTCATCCTGATCAGCTTACCTATAGGTTAATCAATTTTATCTACCTTCTCAAAGAACCAGCTTTTAGTTTCATTGGTTTTTCTTTGTCATTTTGTTCCATTTTATTTATTTTCCACACTGTTCATTGTTATATTTCATCTTCTTTCTTTTCATCTATTTTATCTGTTTCTCCAATTTCTTAAGTAGAGGTTGAGGCAGTTGGTTAAAACCCTTTTTTTCTGATATAGGTGTTTAGTGCTATAAATTTCTCTCTAGATAGTGCTTTAGCAGCAGCCCACGATTTTGATGTTTCATTCAGTTCAAAATAATTTCTAATTTCCCTTTTAATTTCTTTGTTAACCTATAGATTATTTTAAAGTGTATATTAGTTTCCAAATATTTGTGTGCTTTTTGATATCTTTCTTTGTTCTGAAGTATATTTTTTCTGATGTTAATATAGCCATTTCATTTTTCTTTTGAGTAGTTTTACCAAGGTATCTATTTTTAAATTTACTTTTAATTTATTTATATTCAACTGAGTTTCTTATATATAAGATGTGTGTTGGGTTTTGCTTTAAAAAATCCAATTTAACAATTTTTGTCTTTTAATTGGGGGGTGTTTAAATCACTTGAGTTAATTTGTTGAATTTATTGATACAATGTTCATGATATTCACTTATTATTCACTTAATATCTGTAGAATTTGTTGTGGATGTGACTTCTCTCAATACTGATTTGGTTAATATGAGTTTTTCTTATTTGTACCTGATCAATCTTGCTACATTTTTTATCATTTTCATGAATCTTTGCCTTTTAATTGAGGCACTTAGAATATTTATTTTTACTGTAATTATTGTTTCAATCAAGTTTAAATTTTTCATCTTGATATTTTTTTATTGTTCCCTCTATTTTTTTTGCTAATTTTCCTTCTTTTTGAATAAGTAAACATTATATATTAATTTATTTTGGCTTATTAGCTATAATTCTTTTTTATTTTAGTGTTTGCACTAGGATTTATAGGTTTATATATACATATTTAACTTGTCACTGGTTATCGTCAAGTGATATTAGACCACCTTACGTAGAATATAAGAAACTTACAATTGAATAGTTCCACTCATCCCATCCTGACCTTTGTGCTATTTTTGTCATAAATTTTACTTTTGTGTATATTATAAACCCCATAACACATTGTTTTCTCAATTATATTTCCAAGATATTCAAATAATAAACTCTACTCATGTAATCATGTCTTGCATTGTTTATGATGAGCAATCTGCTACCATCTTTTTCTTTGTTCTTCTGTATGTAATTTTTCTCTGACTGCTTTAACCTCTCTTTATCAGATTTTGTGCGTTGTGTAGTTTTCTCCATATTTCTTGTGCTTGAGTTTCACTGAATTGACTGCTATTATAGGTTGATATTTTCAAAAAAATTAGAAAACTTTGGACATTTTGGAGGGAAATTTTTTATAACTCTCCCTCTCTGTCTTTTGCTTTGAGACTCCTATTATGTGTATATCAGGTCATGTGAATTTTTCCCACAGCTTACTGACTCTGTGCTCACTCTTTTTAATTCATTTTTCCTCTGTGTGTTTCATTAGGAATAGTTTTGTTGCTATGTCTTTACTTTCTAATCTGCCAATTATCCCATCCAGTGTATTTTTCTTATCAATACTGTAGTTTTCATGTCTATAAGTTCACTTTGAGTCTTTTAATTATTTCCTATTTTCCTATTTAATATTTTGAACAAGTGGAATGCAGTTATTATAACTGTTTTAATGTCTTTGTTAATTCTAACATTTGTATCAGTTCTGGGTCAGTTTTGATTAATTAATTTTTCTCCTCATTATGAGTTCTTTTCTCTGGCTCTTTCCAGGCCATTATTATTTAAAAAAAAAATTGATTCCAGACATTGTAGATGCTACCTCATTGTGTGCTGAACATTTTTGTATCACTGTAAATATTCTTAAGTTGTGTTCTGGAGTGCAATAAAATTACTTGAAACTGTTTCATCCTTTTGGTCTTGCTTTTAAGATTTGTTGTATGGAGATAGAGGAGCATTTAGTTCAGCATTTAGTTCAGGGCTAATTTTCCTCCACTACTGGGGAAAAAATCCTTATGAGTACTCCTTCCAATGCCCTATAAATTATGATGTTTTTCCAGCTTGACTCATCAGAAAAGGCAGTATCCAACCTTGTGTGAGTTTGGTACTGTCCCTTATAATCCTTCTTAGGTCTTAGGGAGTTTTCTCACACACTGTAGGTCTGTAGAGTTCCTGCTCTGTGTAGCACTTTTTTTTTTTTTTTTTTTTTTTTGCGGTACGCGGGCCTCTCACTGTTGTGGCTTCTCCCGTTGCAGAGCACAGGCTCTGGATGCGCAGGCTCAGCGGCCGTGGCTCACGTGCCCAGCCGCTCCGCGGCATGTGGGATCCTCCCAGACTGGGGCACGAACCCGCATCCCCTGCATCGGCAGGCGGACTCTCAACCACTGCGCCACCAGGGAAGCCCTGTGTAGCATTTTTAAAGTGCTCTGTCCTGTGAAGCTTTGTATGCCCTGGACTCACAAATCCATGTTTTCACCTCAGGAAATTATTGTCTTTCACCTGGGTTCCTCCTACCCACCCTGTGTCATGGCTGGGAAACCTCTCAAGGCACTAAGCTGAGAAAATTTAAGGGATAACCTCATTTGAGTCCTATCCCTCAGGGATCAATATCCTTCATTGCCTGATATCTAGTGTCTTAAAAAAACAGTATTTCATGTATTTTACCCAGTTTTTTGGGTTCAGGCAGGAGGGTGAGTCCAATATATGTCATTTGATCTGGGCTGGAAGTGGAAAACCCATAGTTTTCTTTTAACAATTAAATGAAATAGCATGTTAAAGTATGTTTGCATAAAATACTCCATACATATACTCATTATTTCCAGAAAATATATGAGGTATAAATATCATCCTATTATTCAAAAAGCAACTGTGAAATTCTATTATAATATAGATTTTTTTATTACAAAAGTCTTAGTATGTATATTTTTAGATTATTTGGAAAACAGAAACATTAAAAAGAATATTAAAATCAGCTATCATCACACAATCAAGGTATAATCATTGATGATATTTTGGAATGTAGGCTCCTAATTCATTTTTTGTATGTATTGGGATCCTTTCCCCCCAATATTATATAATGATTTTTGATGACATTGACTGTTTTTCAAAACATGATTTTCAATGGATAGATGAAAATCTATTTATAGATTCACAATTCCTTATTTAACCCTTACCCTCCTATGGGGGCATTTAGATAATTTTGAATTTTTACAACTATAAATAATATACTTTACATAATCTTTGTCCATAATTCTGATTATTTCTTTAAAATAGATTTTTGAAGTAGACAGGTAATTACCAGTTCAGTCTTTTTTGTTAGAAACAAAGGAAAGTGACAACTTTTGTTTGTAAAAGGTCTTTCTTAGTAGATATGATATTTTATTTTGTGGGATTAGAGTTGATTGATGTTAAAGATCATCTTGCCATACTGCTTTGCAACACTGCAGGTATAAATAAACTTCATTTAGTCAAGACACTTCTCTGTATTCATGTTAGTTAATTGAAAAATCCTATACCCAGGAGGAAGATTTTGAAAGATTAATGAAGTTTGTCAAAGGAGCTAGCAGACAGTGATCCAGATGCTGAGATAATTTTTCCTGCTCCCTTTTTTACTTTCACCATGTGAGAATAAACACATCATTAGAAAAAAGATGACCAGTAAAAACTATATGAAAGGACTGGCACATCTATAATGAATGACGTTATGTTACATGATCATTCCATTGGTATTCAAATTCTGGCCTTTCCATTTATTAGTTATGTGGACTTCTTAATATCTTTGGGTCCCAGTTTTTGCAGCTGTAAAAAGAGGATAGTGTAATACCTCAAATGGTTGTTGTGAGGATTCAATTAGTAAATCCATAGCATTAGAACAGTGCTTGGCAAGTAGTGAAGAGTTAAGATTTAGTAGATATTAATGTCAATCCTCTACATGACCTTTATAAAAAGTTCACTTTTCCGTAGTAAATAATTATTAAACACTTATTGGATGAAACAATTGGTTAGTTTCTGGTACAAAAAAGAGAGAAAGTTTATATTACAATCTTATGAGATCACTAGGTTTTATGCAGTTTTCTAGTCATGAACTTTATCATTAATCAGAGTTCTATAAAGGAAACTGCAACTTCCTGTCTACCATAAGAATCCCTTTTAAAATCTCTCTGGTAGCTGGTCTCACAATTCTTGTCTGCAAATCCCAGTCCCCAAAGCTGACTTCCTTCCTGAAATGATATGCTTCATTGTGGTGCAGTGCAGACTAGAAAAAAAAAATATTCTTTATGTTATATATCCATAATTTCTACCTCTGGCTTTATGTTCCACTTCAAATAATTCAACTACCTCCACCTTTATCTACACTATGGCTTAGGTTTTACTCCTTCAAGCAGTTCACTAGATTTTCTTTAATCTTTTTCTACTATGGACAAGATTTCCTTATCTTTCACTATCATCCTGGGTCAATCTTTCTCAGAGAAAAACAACCTAATTCCATAGATAATTTTTAGCTACAACATCAAGTAAAAAAGCATATATAAATTTAGCTACAAAAGAATTAAAATTAAGATATTAGAGAGGTATATTAAAATTTTATTTTTTTCATGTATGTGAAATAGAGATTTATCATGAGTGTAATTGTATTTTTGAGTAGTCATTTTCAATTTCACAGGATATAGGAAATTATACAGATTTTGACGTATATTTTTTATCAGTACACATGTTTTAAAATTGACATTTCCCCCCTAGAAACTGTTTTCTTTTTCAACAACATCAAATGCTACAAAAACTTACATTAAAAATCAATTTTTAGAAGAACATCCAGTTATAGAATAGTGTTCCAACTCTGATTCTCTGTGCCATGAAATTGCAATAGTAGATCCAGGAATAAACAAATATGACTCTCTTCTTTGTATAACCATCTACCTATTTTGGCTTTTAAACAATTAGCATTAGTCCCTTTGTTCACTTGTAATTGAAAAAATTTGCCAATTTTTTAAAGTATTTAAGCCAACCCATTCATTTTACAGATGAGAAAGTGGAGGCTCACAGATGTTAAGTCAATTGTCCAATGTCATCCAGCTCTTTGGTGGAAGAACTCAAATTAAAAATGAGATCGGACACACATGGTTATCACTAATATTTTAGAAAATATTTTGTTTCCAAATAGCTTAGTGGTAATCATTCCATAATAATTTAAAATTATTTCCCATTTAACAAATCTTAAGCATAACTAAATGCTCTCACTAATGCAGGAATACATGAATAGGCAACGAGTCATCCCAAATTGAGGAGGTGGGCTTTGAGAGCAAGATCTATGATTTTTTCCCCTTTTCCTCTTTTTGTGAGTATGTATGTGTATGCTTCTGTGTGAGATTTTGTCTGAATAGCTTTGCTTTCACCATTTGTCCTAGGGTTCTATCCGTCCATTTTTTGTTTGTTTGTTTTGTTTTTCTTTAAAAAAACTTTTTTCTTAATAATTATTTTTTATTTTAATAACTTTATTTTATTTTATCCCCTTTCTTTCTTTCTTTCTCTCTCTCTTCCTTCCTTCCTTCCTTCCTTCCTTTCTTCTTTCTTTCTTTCCTTCTTTCTTTTCTTTCTACTTTTTCTCCCTTTTATTCTGAGCCATGTGGATGAAAGGCTCTTGATGCTGCAGCCAGGAGTCAGTGCTGTGCCTCTGGGGTGGGAGAGCCAACTTCAGGACACTGGTCCACAAGAGACCTCCCAGCTCCACATAATACCATACGGCAAAAATCTCCCAGAGATCTCCATCTCAACATAAGCACCCAGCTTCACTCAACGACCAGCAAGCTACAGTGCTGGACACCCTATGCCAAACAACTAGCAAGACAGGAAGACAACCCCAACCATTAGCAGAGAGGCTGCCTAAAATCATAATAAGTCCAGAGACACCCCAAAACACACCACCAGACGTGGACCTGCCCACCAAAAAGACAAGATCCAGCCTCATCCACCACAACACAGGCACTAGTCCCCTCTACCAGGAAGCCTACACAACCCACTGAACCAACTTTAGCCACTGGGGACAGACACCAAAAACAACAGGAACTACGAACCTGCAGGCTGCAAAAAGGAGACTCCAAACACAGTAAGATATGCAAAATGAGAAGACAGAAAAACACACAGCAGATGAAGGAGCAGGATAAAAAGCCACCAGACCTAACAAATGAAGAGGAAATAGGCAGTCTACCTGAAAAAGAATTCAAAATAATGATAGTAAAGATGATCCAAAATCTTGGAATGAGAATAGACAAAATGCAAGAAACATTTAACAAAGACATAGAAGAACTAAAAATGAAACAAACAACAATGAACAACACAATAAATGAAATTAAAAATACTCTAGATGGGATCAATAGCAGAATAACTGAGGCAGAAGAACGGATAAGTGACCTGGAAGATAAATAGTGGAAATAATTACTGCAGAGCAGAATAAAGAAAAAAGAATGAAAAGAACTGAGGACAGTCTCAGAGACCTCTAGGACAACATTAAACACACCAACATTCAAATTATAGGGGTTCCAGAAGAAGAGAAAAAGAAAGGGACTGAGAAAATAATTGAAGAGATTATAGTTGAAAACTTCCCTAATATGGGAAAGGAAATAGTTAATCAAGTCCAGGAAGCACAGAGAGTCCCATACAGGATAAATCCAAGGAGAAACATGCCAAGACACATATTAATCAAATTGTCAAAAATTAAATACAAAGAAAACATATTTAAAGCAGCAAGGGAAAAACAACAAAAAACACACAAGGGAATCCCCATAAGGATAACAGCTCATCTTTCAGCAGAAACTCTGCAAACCAGAAGGGACTGGCAGGACATATTTAAAGTGATAAAGGGGAAAAACCTACAACCAAGATTACTCTACCCAGCGAGGATCTCACTCAGATTTGATGGAGAAATTAAAACCTTTACAGACAAGCAAAAGCTGAGAGAGTTCAGCACCACCAAACCAGCTTTAAAACAAATGCTAAAGGAACTTCTCTAGGCAAGAAACACAAGAGAAGGAAAAGACCTACGATAACAAACCCAAAACAATTACAAAAATGGGAATAGGAACATACATATTGATAATTACCTTAAATGTAAATGGATTAAATACTCCCAGCAAAAGACACAGACTGGCTGAATGGACACTAAAACAAGACCCATATATATGCTGTCTACAAGAGACCCATTTCAGACCTAGAGACACATACAGATTGAAAATAAGGGGATGGAAAAAGATATTCCATGCAAAAGGAAACCAAAAGAAAGCAGGAGTAGCAATTCTCATATCAGACAAAATAGACTTTAAAATAAAGACTATTAGAAGAGACAAAGAAGGACACTACATAATGTTCAAGGGATCGATCAAAGAAGAAGATATGACAAATATAAATATTTATGCACCCAACATAGGAGCACCTCACTACATAAGGCAAATACTAACAGCCATAAAAGGGGAATTCAACAGTAACACATTCATAGTAGGGGACTTTAACACCCTACTTTCACCAATGGACAGATCATCCAAAATGAAAATAAATAAGGAAACACAAGCTTTAAATGACACATTAAACAAGATGGATTTAATTGATATTTATAGGACAGTCCATCCAAAAACAACAGAATACACGTTTTTCTGAGGTGCTCATGGAACATTCTCCAGGATAGATCATATCTTGGGTCACAAATCAAGCCTTGGTAAATTTGAGAAAATTAAAATTGTATCAAGTATCTTTTCCGACCACAATGCTATGAGACTAGATATCAATTACAGGAAAAGATCTGTAAAAAATACAAACACATGGAGGCTAAACAATACACTACTTAATAACGAAATGATCACTGAAGAAATCAAAGAGGAAATCAAAAAATACCTAGAAACGAATGACAATGGAGACACGATGACTGAAAACCTATGGGATGTAGCAAAAACAGTTCTAAGAGGGAAGTTTATAGCAATACAATCCTACCTTAAGAAACAGGAAACATCTCGAATAAACAACCTAACCTTGCACCTAAAGCAATTAGAGAAAGAAGAACAAAAAAACCCCAAAGTTAGCAGAAGGAAAGAAATCATAAAAATCAGATCAGAAATAAATGAAAAAGAAATGAAGGAAATGATAGCAAAGATCAATAAAACTAAAAGGTGGTTCTTTGAGAAGATAAACAAAATTGATAAACCATTAGCCAGACTCATCAAGAAAAAAAGGAAGAAGACTCAAATCAATAGAATTAGAAATGAAAAAGGAGAAGTAACAAATGACACTGCAGAAATACAAAAGATCATGAGAGATTACTACAAGCAACTCTATGCCAATAAAATGGACAACCTGGAAGAAATGGACAAATTCTTAGAAACGCACAACCTGCCAAGACTGACTCAGGAAGAAATAGAAAATATGAACAGACCAATCACAAGCACTGAAATTGAAACTGTGATTAAAAATCTTCCAACAAACAAAAGCCCAGGACCAGATGGCTTCCCAGGCGAATTCTATCAAACATTTAGAGAAGAGCTAACACCTATCCTTCCCAAACTCTTCCAAAATATAGCAGAGGGAGGAACACTCCCAAACTTATTCTACAAGGCCACCATCACCCTGATACCAAAACCAGACAAGGATGTCACAAAGAAAGAAAACTACAGGCCAATATCACTGATGAACATAGATGCAAAAATCCTCAAAAAAATACTAGCAAACAGAATCCAACAGCACATTAAAAGGATCATACACCATGATCAAGTGGGGTTTATTCCAGGAATGCAAGGATTCTTCAATATACGCAAATCAATCAACGTGATACTCCATATTAATAAATTGAAGGAGAAAAACCATATGATCATCTCAATAGATGCAGAGAAAGCTTTCGACAAAATTCAACACCAATTTATGATAAAAGCCCTGCAGAAAGTAGGCATAGAGGGATCTTTCCTCAACATAATAAAGGCAATATATGCCAAACCCACAGCCAACATCATCCTCAATGGTGAAAAACTGAAAGCATTTCCACTAAGATCAGGAACAAGACAAGGTTGCCCACTCTCACCACTGTTTTGTTTGTTTTTTTTTTTTTTTTTTGCAGTGTGCGGACCTCTCACTGTTGTGGCCTCTCCCATCATGGAGCACAGGCTGCGGACTCACAGTCTTAGTGGCCATGGCTCACGGGCCCAGCCGCTCTGCGGCATGTGGGATCTTCCCAGACCAGGGCACGAGCCCATATCCCCTGCATCGGCAGGCAGACTCTCAACCTCTGCACCACCAGGGAAGCCCATCACTACTCTTATTCAAAATAGCTTTGGAAGTTTTAGCCACAGCAATCAGAGAAGAAAAGGAAATAAAAGGAATCCAAATTGGAAAAGAAGAAGTAAAGCTGTCACTGTTTGCAGATAACATGATATCATACATAGAGAATCCTAAAGATGCTACCAGAAAACTACTAGAGCTAATCAATGAATTTGGCAAGGTAGCGGGATACAAAATTAACTCACAGAAATCTATTGCATTCCTATACACTAATGATGAAAAATCTGAAAGTGAAATCAAGAAAACACTCCCATTTACCATTGCAACAAAAAGAATAAAATATCTTGGAATAAAGCTACCTAAGGAGACAAAAGACCTGAATGCGGAAAATTATAAGTCACTGATGAAAGAAATTAAAGATGATACAAACAGAGGGAGCGATATACCATGTTCTTGGATTGGAAGAATCAACATTGTAAAAATGACTCTACTACCCAAAGCAATCTACAGATTCAATGCAATCCCCATCGAACTACCACTGGCATTTTTCACAGAACTAGAACAAAAAATTTCACAATTTGTATGGAGACACAAAAGACTCCGAATAGCCAAAGCAATCTTGAGAATGAAAAACGGAGCTGGAGGAATCAGGCTCCCTGACTTCAGACTATACTACAAAGCTACAGTAATCAAGAAAGTATTGTACTGGCACAAAAACAGAAATATAGATCAATGGAACAGGATAGAAAGTCCAGAGATAAACCCATGCTCATATGGTCACCTTATCTTTGATAAAGGAGGCAGGAATGTACAGTGGAGAAAGGACAGCCTCTTCAATAAGTGGTGCTGGGAAAACTGGACAGGTACATGTAAAAGTATGAGATTAGATCTCTCCCTAACACCATACACAAAAATAAGCTCAAAATGGATTAAAGACCTAAATGTAAGGCCAGAAACTATCAAACTCTTAGAGGAAAACATAGGCAGAAAACTCTATGACATAAATGACAGCAAGATCCTTTTTGATCCACCTCCTAGAGAAATGGAAATAAAACCAAAAATAAACAAATGGGACCTAATGAAACTTCAAAGCTTTTGCACAGCAAACGAAACCATAAACAAGACCAAAAGACAACCCTCAGAATGGAGAAAATATTTGCAAATGAAGCAACTGACAAAGGATTAATCTCCAAAATTTACAAGAAGCTCATGGAGCTCAATAACAACAAGACAAACAATCCAATCCAAAAATGGGCTGAAGTCCTAAATAGACATTTCTCCAAAAAGATATACAGACTGCCAACAAACACATGAAAGAATGCTCAACATCATTAATCATTAGAGAAATGCAAATCAAAACTACAATGAGATATCATCTCACACTAGTCAGAATGGCCATCATGAAAAAAATGTAGAAACAATAAATGCTGGAGAGGGTGTGGAGAAAAGGCAACACTCTTGCACTGCTGGTGGGAATGTGAATTGGTATAGCCACTATGGAGAACAGTATGGAGGATTCCTTAAAAAATTACAAATAGAACTACCATATGACCCAGCAATCCACCTACTGGGCATATACCCTGAGAAAACCATAATTCAAAAAGAGTTATGTACCAAAATGTTCATTGCAGCTCTATTTACAATAGCCAGGAGATAAAAACAACCTAAGTGTCCATCATTGGTGAATGGATAAAGAAGGTGTGGCACATATATACGATGGAATATTACTCAGCCATAAAAAGAAATGAAATTGAGCTATTTGTAATGAGGTGGATGGACCTATTGTCTGTCATACATAGTGAAGTAAGTCAGAAAGAGAAAGACAAATACCGTATGCTAACACATATATATGGAATTAAAAAAAAAATCTCATGAGGAACCTATGTGTAAGACAGGAATAAAGACACAGACCTACTAGAGAATGGACTTGAGGATATGGGGAGGGGGAATGGTAAGCTGTGACAAAGTGAGAGAGTGGCATGGACATATATACACTACCAAACGTAAAATAGATATCTAGTGGGAAGCAGCCACATAGCACAGGGAAATCAGCTCGGTGATTTGTGACCACCTAGAGGGGTGGGAGGGAGTGAGATGCAAGAGGGAAGAGATATGGGAACATATGTATATGAATACCTGATTCACTTTGTTATAAAGCAGAAACTAACACACCATTGTAAAGCAATTATACTGCAATAAAGATGTAAAAAAAAAAAAAGAAAAACAGCTTTATTGAGATAAAATTCACAGACCATAAAATTTACCTATCTTAAGTATACAGTTCTCTATGAGTTTTATTACATATATACAGTAGTCATATTTTAGTTTTAGAATACTCTCACCCTGAAAAGCCCCTGTATGCCTTTTAGAGTTAACCCTATTCTCATTCTCAGCCCCAGACAACCACTGACCTGATTCTGTCTTCATAGATTTGTATTTTCTAGAAATTCTAAATAATTGGCTGTGTACAATACGTAGTTTTGTATCTAGCTTCTCTCAGATGGCATAGTGTTTGGGAATTCATTCTTGTTTTACATATTTTGCTTGTGTGTTCCTTTTTATTTGTGAGAGGTATTTTACTGTACAGATATACCACAGTTTGTTTATTCATCTGCTGATAGACATTTAGATTGTTTCCAGGTTTTGGTTATCAAAAATAATGCTTCTATGAACATCATGTACAAGTCTTTGGCCATATTTTTCAATTACCTTGAGAGATACATAGGAGTGGAATTGCTGTGTTGTATGGTAAGTTTATGCTTAACTTTTTAAGGGAACTACCAAATTTTTCCCAGAGTGGTTGTATCATTTTTACATTTCTAACAGAAGTGTATGAGAATTCCAGTGTCTCCACATTCTTGCTGACTTTTGGAGAGCCCTTTTGATTATATTCATTCTCGTGGGTTTTTAGTGGTATTTTTTGTGATTGAGTGTATTTTGATGTTGAGTATTATTTCCTGTGCTTATTTGTCATTTGTATATCTAACTTGGTAAAGGGCTTATTCAAAATATTTTTACCAAGTTTAATCTATTGTGTTGTCTTCTTACTATTGAATTATGTTTTTGTATATTCTGAACACAGGTGTTTCAACAGTTATATTATTTGCAAATACTTTCTCCCAGTCTGACTTGTCTTTCCATTTTATTTTTAGAAAAACAAAAGTTCTTAATTTGAATTTATAAACAAATTATAAAATGTTTTTTATATAGATTTTGATTTTGGTATCATATTTAAGAAACTTTGCCTAACCCAGTGTCACAAAATTTTCTCCTGTTTTTGTCTGAAAGTTTTCTAGTTTTAGGTGTTACATTCAAGTATAAGATCCATTTTGAATTATTTTTGCATATGGTGAAAGGCATGGATCAAAATTTATTTTAATGCTTATGAATATCCAATTGTTAGCACAATTTATAGAAAATCTGTTTTATCCCACTGACATGTGTGCTCTTTGGAAGAAAGTTTCAATGGACAGCCAGTTCTTAAGGACTGAGGTATTATGATCCATTATCCTGAGGTTGGAGTATCTATACAATTATCTGGAATTCTTCTACATGGACAGTTTATCTTTTTTTCCCCCAATTATTAATTTATTCAATTATTTATTCATATCAGTATAGATTCATGGATATTTACTTTATTTTTTCCTGAAATATTCATCTTTATTATTATTATTTTTAACATCTTTATTGGAGTATAATTGCTTTACAATGTTGTGTTAGTTTCTACCTTATACTCTGGGTTACAATCCATTACTGCTTTATTTCCTTCTTCTTCTGATATTCCAGCTATGCCTAAGTTACACTTTTAGACATTGTCCTGCATTTCTTAGATGTCTGTCCTATTTTTTAAGTTCCTTTATTTTCTTTGTATTTCAGTGTGGGAAGCTTCTGATGACTTATCATCACAGTCAATGATTCTTTCCTCTGCGATGTTGAGTCTACTGATGAGCCAATCAAAACACCCTTTATTTTGTTACAAAGTTTATTTGTAGCTTTTCCTTTTGATTCTTTCGTAAGAGTTTCCATCTATGGCATGACCCAGTTGTTTGTTTACTTTCACCATTAGATCCCTTAACATATTAATTGTAGTTATTTTAAGTTCTCTATGGGATGATTCTAAAATCTATGTTATAACAAGTCTGGTTCTGATAATTGCTTTGTCTCTTCATTCTGGGTTTGTTTGTTTGTTTTTCTCTACTGTGTTTGGCATGCCTTATAATTTTTTGCCCAAATCTGGACATCTCATATCAGGTAATATGAATTGAGGTGCTTCAGTGTGAGGATGTATGATGATCTGGCTAGGAGTGGGGTGTGTTTAATTTTTTTTGTAGCTATAGGTGCCAGAGGCTTCAACTTCTCTGGTGACCCGTTTTTGTCTTCCTGCTTGACTTTGGGATTTCCTAATGCCTCCTTCTCAGAGAGAGCCTGTATCTTGCAGTTCCTTCAGCTGTAATCCACTGTCTCTATACTGGAGCCCTATTGGTATGATGGTGAAGTGTGGGGGAGAGAGGCATTCTCTAATCATACAATTAAGTTTTGGTGTTTTAATGGATTTGTGTCTTAGGTTTATGACTTTTACAAGAATTTCTCTAGTGGTATAGCTTTTTTTGTTTGTTTTTCCTTCTGTTGCCTACTCCTTTCTCTAGATTTAGCTTTCCCTATCTATTCTCTTCAAATCTTGACTCCTGTTGAAAAATTTTCCCCTCTTTTTATGAGATAGGAAGGCTAGATAGGACTGGAAAATGCCTTTACCCCAACTGGGATAGGCTTTGGCCAAATATTTTCCTCTGGAGCATAAGTATTTGCTCTGATAAGGCTTTGGACAGAGTTCACAATGATTATTCTTTCCCCTGCTTGAGATGTAAGGCCAAAAATTAAAACTATGTGCTGCCTTGTATCTGGTAAAACCAGGAAGACCTTGAATGTCTTAACCCAAATTCCTCTATGTTTTAAAGGTAGCTGGGATTTGTTTTAATCAAGTACGATAAACACATGACACAGACATGACTGTCATGAAGGAAGAACTTTTTATACTCACAGATCCCTAGAAGCAGGAGGCACAGCACACTACACAGGACCACATGGGGAAGCATCAGAGTCGATCAGGAGACAGAGAAAGCAAGTGAAAAAACTTGTCAAGAGTCTTTATTGTAGTTTCCACAGGAAGGAACAGGTGTTGCAGGGTAAACAGTAGAATTGGTTACTTTGAATAATTTCAGCAGACTTGGGTGTATAGGGACTATTCCTCATTGTCTGGTACTTGGTCCTGGGGTGATTAGAGCAAGAGAATAATGGCTTGAAGTAGAATGAATTGAGGAGTGTGGGCTCTGGATTCGTTGTTGGTTTGCAAATGAAAGGTATGCTCACAGGCAAGTCCTTTCTTACCTCTAGGAATTGGCTAGTCTGGGAGAGGCAATCCCTCCAGAATCAGCAAGGCCTAGGTGTCAAAGCATCAAATAGAGAAAATAGAAAACTTGGTTATTACATCCTCCTCACTCTGCTCGCTTTGATAAAACCCCTACTTAGCAACCTCCTTATCAAATGGACCAAACACAGGTCCTGTTTATCCCTGAGTAGTGGGTTTCAGTTCCCTGCCAGATTGCAGAATTACTCAAACAAGCCAATCACATCTTCATGTAGATACTGAGGTGCACCTCATCCTCTTGCTTCTATAAAGCTTGTCTCCCACAGTCCTTGCTTGTTCACTCTGTTCCCAAGTGAAACCCCCATGTATTCCTGCATTGCATGTAGTGTCCTCTCTTGGTCTGTGACTATATGTAACTCATAAATTGCTGTCAAGCTCATTTATCCAGTGCCAGCTGTTGTGAGTTTGGCCATTCCCATAATCCTAGAGTGAATCCCTCCCTCACCACTGGGTTGAAGAGGAAGTGATCAAAACACTCTCCATGACTGATTCAGGGAAGGATCTTTGTTGGATCATCATCTGGAAGGAACATATATGATATTCTGGAAGGTCCTAGGAGTTTCTCACACTCGCGCTAGTCCATACTCATCCTCCTGCAATCTGCCAAAATTACCTTTTAAGTGTTCCTATCATTTTATGTCTGCAATGGCTTCTACTTCAGGTAAGCATGTCTGGCCTCTTTTTTCTTGGATGAACCTTCTCTCCAGATTTTAGGTGTGGTGGTCAGTTCTCTGATGGGTCCAAGAAAAGTCATTTCTTTTCAGTTTGTCCAACTTTTTTGTTGTTGTTGTAAGGATAAGAGCAATGAATTCTAAACAGTTTACATGTTGTGGCTGAAACCAGAAATCCTAATTCATTAATTTTTTTCTCCTACTGTAATCTCGTTTCATCACCATTGAAATTCCTCTTAGCAAAGTCACAATTGTCTTCATTTCCAAATTTAATGGATATATTTCTCTCTTTACCTTAATCTCTCTGCAACATTTAAAACTGTTGATTAATTCCTCCTTCTTAAAACTCTTGACTTGTTGAATTTCTAAAATACCATGATTATGTTTTTTCTCTCCCAAGTTCTGCCACCATCTATTCTTTACATGTTAGCATTTTCCAGATTCCATCTTTAGTTTCCTTCTCTTCTCATACTCTCCTTGGGTGACTTCCTCTGCTCCCTTGTTTTTTATTAGTTCTTCAACTTCAATCACACTCCTAAGATCACTTTTATCTTAATCCTTCTTCTTATATTCAGATCTCTCTATTATATTACCATTCTGGACATGTCCATTTGAATGTCTAAAATTTCAGATTTGACACAACCTAAGGTAAAATGAGCATTTATTTTCTATACGGACCACCCCACATCTGATATTTTCATATATTTCTGTATCTCTGAAAGGTTCCCTTAGGCATCAATCACACAAATCATAAACCTTGAAATTTTATTTCACTTCTTCTTTGTCACCTAATCAGTCAGTTATCATGCCTTTCAGTTCAGTAACAGCTGGAAATAGTGTTTTCTGCTCTCCAAAGCAATCGCCACTAATCTTGTCTCCCACTGCTATTCTAAGCCTTCATTGGGCATCAGCATCACCTGGAAGGCTTGCTACAGTGCAGATTGCTGGAATGAAGCCTATAGCTTGTGATTTGGTAGGTCTGGGATAGGGCATGAAAATTTGCGTTTCTAACAAGTTGCCAGATGATTCTGATTTTGTTGATTTGGAGACCACACCCTGATAATCATTGTCTTAGATTATTATAATAGCCTCCTAAAGAATCTCCCTGTTTCTATTCAAGACTTCTTCCAACCCATATTCCTCACCTAAAACACAAATCTCCTTAAAACCTCTAATTGCCTTTTATGGCCTTTTGGAGCCTCACAAGTGCCTGGCACATGCTAAGTGTTCAGTGCTTGTATAAATGGAATAGGCTTTAGAGCATGAGTAGAATTTGCATAGGAAGCTTGAGACATATTTTGTGCTGACAGTAGGGTGGAGTGAGGGGAAGGTCAGGATATATAACATTAATTCCAATAACATCCTAAGGAGGCAAAGCCTTTCATGGAAATTGATCACTAAATAAGTAAATTTGTTTTTAATATACAGGTCAGTGAGGAAATTAGCTGAATTGGAGCAAAAAGATTATACTAGGCTGATCTCCTCAAGGACAGAGAGGAACTCAGTATCTTAAACATTTTATTTTGCTTCATAGTGTTAAAGAAATCTGGATTTACTTTTACACTTACACCCATCTTGCACAGTTTGAATATGTGTTTTAGCATTCCTCCATGTAGCTTTTTAGAACTCAAGAAATATGTATTTATAGAGTATGTCTACTTATTCGGTTTGTATGTTGAAATTTTTCCATTAAAATTAGCTCAAGGACTTTATTTAGCTTGCCACTACAGTCAAGAATATATTTGTTATATCCCTAGAGCCTTAATATTCTGATTTCTTCATGAAAAGAAATTGCTGTTTCCTTGAAGTTTCTCCTTCAAAGATCTTTTATACGTGGAGCATAAAAACTTGTTTCCTAAAAACAAGGAAACAGAAACTTGTTTTCTGTTATTCCTCTTATTTAGGAAAATCCATTGTAAACTACTTGTCTCTTGTCCACAGAGGTGAATAAATTCAAGAAAAATACAAAAGTAAAATGATATGGGTCTTCCAGGGATGATAGTTGAGTATTCTCACCTCAGAACTGTGGATGTCAATTAGGGTCTATATCAGAATTTTATATGAGAATACACATCTCCCTTCCCACTCCTTCCACTTTCCTTCTGAGAGCTCACAGCACAAGGGAGGGCCAGTGTTTTGAAACTCCTTCCAACATAATTCTAATCCACCCTGTAGAATAGAACTGACTCAGATTGTTGGGTCTCAGACATTTTTTTTTCACAGATCAGAATTTTTTTTGGGGGTGGTGGGTGGGTAATGTAGTGTTGGTGGGCTTTAATTTTAATCATTAAGGCATTGAAATGAACAAATAAACTACCATATTTTGTCACCATCTCTTCCAATTAAAGTGTATTTTAATACAAAAATGTAGGTAGAACACATTCCTAGAATAAGGATTAATCCATTAAATTTAAAAAAGTACACTTAATAAGAAAGCTCACCACATTGTCCTCACTTTGTAGGGGAGCATTAAAAACATCATTATAGACTAGCACGTTTTCTAGCTTCTGAAATCCATTGCCCTAGATAAGTTAGCAGCCTCCAGCAAAGAAAGTTAACACCACTTTTACTTTCTTTACCCTTTATTTTAATTTGTCATTTTAAAGCTTTGATTTTCATGTATGTCATAGTAGCCTATTTTGGTTCAATTAAGCATTTTCCTTTCCTGTTTTTCTCTGTTCTGCTCCAGGGGAACCATCCTCAGTGCTAAGACTTCATGGCTTTAGATCAGATCATCCTTTCTTTCTGTCCTTCATCCAGTGGCAGGTTTAAAACCCTTTGATGATTCAGCTCTATAATATTTAAAGTTCTATTTCAAATCCTTCAAACTTAGGGTTTTGGGAAATAGCTAGCTGTGTGGGAAGGCAAGAGAAGAGTCTATTAAAATCTATAATCCTCTTAGTGACCCATTCACTGAGGCTCTCAACAAATCTGTTCAAGTTTTTCCCTCTACTGAAAACAAAGGAAAAAGCAAATGGAAAAGTAAAACCCTACCAAGACAAATCTAAGAGGACCTCACTTAGAAATAAGACTTATTAGGAGAAAATATTGTAAGTACTACATATTTTGTACACTCTGAACACCAGATTCTCAAATTTAACAGCAGAGTGGAGGTCCAGCCACTTCAGGCAACTCTCTTTTACAATCCCTGAAGGGACTTTTATATTTAGAATTCTATGAATATGGAAAAAAATTAAGGCTACATTCTGTGCAAAGAACTATATATTGTTTACATCCATTACAACAAAATTTCAAGGCTTTACAAGGTTTCTGAAATCAATTTCCTTTTCCTCTTCATTCATTGGTTATGATAAGCTTTGAACAGGGGTAGCCAAGGGGATGTCTCTGTGCCAGTCTTCACCTCCTTTTGTACATGTCATTGTTCTCATTTATCCAGGTCAATGGGACCTATTCCACTAAATTTGAGATTTTTGTTTATGTACTTGCTCAAAGAATAGTTGTTAGATACTGACTCTTTAACATCTAGTTTCTGTGGAAGGCTTTGCCTCCTTTCAATATTTTTGTTTATTGTTAGTTGGACCTGTATAATCCCCAGCTGTCTGTATCTCTGAGCTGAGCATTTTAAGTGTCTCTTCTTTGGGAATCAGTGTCCTTCTGCACACTAAACCAATGGTTTGTGAGGAAGGAGGTTTAAATCCCTTTGACAAGAAGAGTGACTTTCTGTTTGAATGAAAGCTGAAAACACATTTACCCATTTCTGTAGGGTATATATATGTATATACCCATGATTATATCGGTATAGTACCAATAATTGTCTCTTCTCCCACTCATCCCAGCCCTCCCAAATAGTAATAGTAATGATAAGTATATAAATGAGAAGCATTTCTATGTTGCTTCCTATGTGTCAGGCACTATTCTAATGCTTTATTTTTTATTAATTAATTAAATATTTAAATAACCCTCTGAATTAGGTACTATTATTCTCATTTAACAGAAGAGAAATCTGAGGCACAGAGATGTTAAGCCCGAGGTCATCTAGACAGTGGTAGAGCTGATATTATGAACACAGGAGGTCTTGCTGTAGAATCTGATTCTCTAACTGCTATTCTCTATTGTGAAAAAGTAAACCAGACACATTGCTTTTCAATCACTCCATGTCCAAAAATCATGCTTGTTACATAGTTTTGCAGACAGTGAACTTGGGACCAAGACATATTATAATAAGGTAATAATCATCTTGCAAAATCTCTGAGGACCCTGGGGAAGCAGAGTTTAGAGAGCACAGATTTGAAATCAGACATATTAAGGATATAAATATTGGGTGTCAGATGAGACTGTGGGCAAGTTTCTTAACCTCTCTAATCTGCTTTCTTATAATTATACAGAACAAAACCCATCTCTTGAAGGTGTTATGAGCTGGAGTACAAAGAGGGAATGACTGCTGAATAACTGAATTAATAGAGGATTTGAACATATGCAGTCCTTTCTCACATGTGTTTAACCATTATGCTTATCACATTTACTGTTCTGTGCTTGTCTTGGGTGCTTTTTTAAAAAAATTGTTGAAGTATAGTTGATTTACAATGTTGTGTTAATTTCTTCTGTACAGCAAAGTGACTCAGTTATACATATATATATTCTCTTTCATATTCTTTTCCATTATGGTTTGTCACAGGATATTGACTATAGTTCCCTGTGCTATACAGTAGGACCTTATTGTTCATGCATCCTATATGTAATAGTTTGCCTCTGCTAATCCCAAACTCCCATTCCTTCCCTCCCCCACGCTCCTCCCCCTTGTAGGTATTTTATGTATATCAACTCATCAAAGCCCACTATAACAACTCCATGAGAAATTGCTATTGTCATCAGCCTATTTTACAGATGAAGAAGCAGAGGCATAGAGTGGTTAATTAGTTTGCCAGGAGTCACACAGAGCTGAGATTAGCAGAGCTGGGATTCAAATCCAATTACACTGGTACCAGTGTGTTTTTAACTGCCAGGTCATCCTGCATAATGCTAGTTAAGCCATGGAATGAGTGGCTGTTTGGCATTTTTCCACTCATGCCTTTGCATAGAGGGGGAGGGGTAGGGACTGCCACCCAAATTTCTTAAGAAACATTCTGCAGCACACATTGAGTGGTTGAGCTGGAGCTAGAAGGGTTTCTCATCAGCCACAGCTCTTGGTTTCATAGTCACAATGATCATAATTTTGGAACCTAAAGATAACACAGAGAATTGATCAAGTAGGAATTTGGGACTTTTCCAGAAAATTCAAGACCTAGACTCACCATGACTATACCCTGCTGCCAGTGATGTAATCATTCCAGTATCATATCACTGCACAATGATAGATAAGCTAAGCTCATATTGTATTGTATTCTCAGGTAGAGAGGTGGTGAATAAGACTGAAATGGGATTTTCTGCTTGGTTTGTTAATGAAATACCTGAAAGCACTTTCCACGCAATAACAAAAGGCTCCTGTTCTGGTAACCTAGACAAATTCCAGCTGAGTGATTACGTTCCACCTAATTTAAAAAATTCTTTCTCTAATTTCAGATCCTCCATGTTCACAATGGTCTTTACCTTCTGTCCTAAATTGTTGTTTGCTATGTTTTCCTGGTGCTAAATTCTTTACTGCATTTCTCCCTGGAGGTGACTGTATACTGATAATGGTTAAAATAATTCTATATGTAAAGTAGGTATGGGATATGTAAATATTTGTCCTTTATCTCTGGAATAAATCTAAATTAAAATGTATAAATATATTGTATTCAGAACTACTCTTAAATGCCTCACACAGTCAAAATTCCTTTTGAATATGAGTTGAAGATAGGGCGCATAGTTGTAATTATTTATTAATCATACATTTAATATTCCCCAAGCTGCCATAAAATGTCTGAGGAGACATGCTGCTAAGAAGAACTTGCTCAGCATTGCAGTACAATGCAGACAATTTTCCACAGGGAAAGAAAAAAAGAAACATATCTTTTCACCTATTGCTGAGTAAATCACTAACGATTTTGCCCATTTGAGCTGAGAAATAATTAGTGGTATGGGATAGAGGCCAAGCATATCAAGAACTTGAAAATGTGTTCCTACTTATATTCTGATTTGCCCATTTTGAATTTATCTGTAATTTCTGTACACTTTATGAATTTCCCTTCTGTCACAACTTCAATCTTGATAACTTGCTTTTCTGAAATAGTAATTTAAAAATAATGGCCATATTTTCTATAGACACAGATTGTAATTATATGAATAATAATAAGAATGATAAAACCTAAGCCAATTAGGTGCATATGTTAATTTTTGTTTTGGATGACAGCTTAATCTGACTTTTCTTTTTTCTGCAGTAACTAAGCCACGAGCAGTACAGCCTCAGAGTATCAGAATGCTTAGAGCCAGTGGTGATGGCTTAATGGGTTAATCTCTGGCATCAAAACCTTAGTATTTTAAGGCTCTAAGTGGCTTCAAGGTCATTTGGTTTTCTTTCCTGATACAATATAGAAGCATTCAAATGGTGGCCTTATCCAGTCTTTCAAACCTCCAGGATAGACTAATGTGTAGTCTCCCTAAGCAAACTTTTCTGGAGTTTACCCTGAAAGTGGAATAAATCTGTAATCAAATGTATAATCTCATCCTTTGTTTCAGGAAAGATGGCAAGTTAGCTAATGTTTACTTCTGTGTCTTTGTGTAATGTGTTAACTGAAATGGGTCATTGGATAATCTTAGAATCAGAGAATTAGTGATTTTAGAGATCGGCTATTCTGGACACTTGAAAGACAGGCATTCAGCCTGAAGGAAAAGGGACAGGAACATGATAGAAATGGTCATGACCTCATCAGTCAGTCATGCTTGCAGTTGTTACCATTTTTTAAGTGTATGTTCTTGGCCCTGTCTGCTGCTAATGGTGAGCCATTCTTGCAAAAAAATATAAAAATTATGTTTATACTTATAAAATACATTACACAAAATTCATGGGTGGTGTTCTAAGACATATAAGTGGCATTCCAAGAAACAAGTTCTGAAAACAAAATAAGTCATTAAATTGGTAGTTTTGGCATGTGATTCCATGTAGTGCTGTTGCCTTGCTAGGCTATCTGAATAATATGGTACTTGAATACAACTCAGTAATGTTCATAATCATTTCCCAGTGTTTGAACATTTGCCATAGACCACAGTTCTTTTAGACACTTTAACAGAGTACATGAAAAGAGAAAGAAGTCGTGAATATTGTGTGGAATGCTTTAAATGAAATCAGAAATTGATTTAAAATCTGAATTAGCAAAAGCAATATTGACTTCAATGGCAAAACAAAAATCAGAACAAGGAGAAAAGGTATTTTCATCCTCAAAAAAGGAAATGAGCTGATACAAAACAACATATACTCTAATTGTGTATATGTGAAACTGCATTGTGAAACTGCAGAGCCCAGGTGAGGCTGAAGCACTTCCTGGACAACAAAGACTGAGAATGAATGCCTTAGAAGAACAAGAGGAACAGTTTCACTTTGACCACATCACCCCTTCCTGGGAGGGGGCACAGTGCCGTACTGAGAAGCCCCACCCTGGGCCTATGTTTCTCCAGTGAGAAAAAGAGAATACTAGGTGGATATCCAGCTTCCTCAGCATTACGAGACGCTTCCTGGCAGGCTCACTTAGGTCCTACCTCACAGGGATCACCTGAAGAATCTGCGGAGCTCAATTACTGGGATTCAGATAGAGGCAGATAACCTGCACATCCTGGCAGAATGCATTCCTGCTTGCAGCAGTGCCTGAGCAGAGATCCCAGCCTGCAGCTCCACAGATCTGCAGAACTGAGCCAATGACCAGTCCGGCCAGTGAGCTCAGTTGGCAGTTTGGCCTGATTTGGATCTCTAGCACAGGGCTATGCTGCAATGGAGCACATTCCATGCCCAGGCGGGAGAGCAAATTTACAGTCCAGCCCAACTGTTAAGCATAGCATCCAAATCCACTGCTCTGGAAACCGTGGCCACAGCACTCTGCAGCTATGGAAGACATCTCTGGCCCTCCTAGGCAGGGAGCCAAACCCACAGCCCTGCCCAACTGTTAAGCATAGTTTCTGGCCCTGCATAACCAGGGGGCCTGAAAAGACCCAGAGGAGGCTTAAACCTCAGCCTATGGAACCACCAGGCTGCAGAAATCAGCCTATAACCCTACCAAGCATGGAGCAGAGCATATGACCTTGAGGGACTGCCGAACAACCTGCAGCCTCCCCCAAGCAGGGATCCCAGTCAACAACCCCACCCAATCACAGAGCATAACTTGTGGCCCTACCTGACCAAGAAACCAGGACAGTGATGCTGCTCAACCCCAGAGCAAAGTCACCAGCCCCACCCAACTGGAGGGTACAGCTAATGGCCCCTCCTGACCAGAAAACCCAGCTCACAACCTCTCCCAACAGTGGACCACACCCAGTGGTCTACCCAACCATAAAGCCCAGCCTGCTGCCCTGCCTAAATCCCGGTTGGGGAGGACAGCCTGAGACCCTACCTGAACAGCCCAGATAGTGGCCACTTCCAAACATGGAAGACAGCCAGCAACTCTGTCCAACTAGAGAGCTCACTCAGAGGCACTGGTTGAACATGAAACCCAGCCAGAAGGCCTACCCAACTGTGAAGCCCAGCCAGCGGCAATCTGTCCCCCAACCTAAGAGTAAAAGGCAGTGACGTCACCCAACTAGAGATCCCAATAGCAAGCTCCATCTGTTGACAGATACTGCTAGCTGACCCATCCAGTACCCCACGATAAGCTATCTGGAGAAGATCTTAACCTGCTGAAGCAAAACCTGTAAATTCTGAAAGAGGAGACTGTTTACTCAAATGCATAGATACCAACACAAGGTTACAAGAATCACAAAGAATCAGGTAAACGTGACACCACTAATGGAAACTAAGCTCCTATAATTGATTCTAAAGAAAAGGAGACCATTGAATTGTCTGGCAAAGTATTCAGAATAACCCTCTCAAAGAAGTTCAGCGAAGTACAAAAAACACAGAGACACAACTAAACAAAATTAGGAAAAGCATGCATGAAAAAATGAGTAGTTTAACAAAGAAATAGAAACCATCAAACAAAGCAAATGAAAATGCTAGAGCTGAAGAATGCAATGACAGAACTGAATAATTCAAAAGAGAGTTTCAACAGCAAATTTGAAAAAGCAGAAGGAAAAATTTGTTTCCAATTTCCATTGAAAATTATCCAGTCAGGAGAGCAAAAAGAAAAAAAAAAAACTATGAAGAAAGCCTATGGGTTTTATGGAATACCAACAAAATAGAATAAATGTATGCATTATGGTAACCCTAGAAGGAAAAGAGAAAGAGAAAGGGACTGAGAGTCTATCTAAAGAAATAATGACTGAAAACTTCCCAAACTTGAGGAAGGAAATGGACATCCAGATTCATGAGGATCAAAAGACCCCAAATAGGTTGAACCCTAAAAGAGTTAAACCAAAACACATTATAATTAAATTGACAAAAGTCAAAGAAAAAGAGAAAAATTTGAAAGCAGCAGTAGAAAGACAACTTATCACACACACACAGGCACCCCCATTAGACCATCAGAGAAAGCTCATTATATTGAAAGTGAAACATCTGACATTACTTTGAACTCCTTTGTTAATTGATTTCTAAAGGTGAACACTGAAGATGTGTTTGTTTTCATGGTGATAATATGACTACAAATATTACATTACTCTATAATGTATGGTAAAAAAAATGGCTTCTTCACAAATTAAGAAACTCATGGTGCAGACATGTGCAGGAAATTTGTTATGGTAATGCATAGTTTATAATCCAAACAAGTTACTGTATTGCATTTTTTGATAATAATATTTTTTGAAATACAAGCTGTAATTATCAAAATTTGCAAATATCCTATACATACAGAGAACTGAACTACAAAATTTGGGGGCTGGTATCGAACACACATACATCATCATGGCAATATGTCTTTTCTCTTCTTATGGCCTATTACAAATTTAACTTTAGATATGTCTGAGCCTATAACAAATGATTGTGTAATTGTCCTACAATTCTATTGATTTTTTTTTTGTAGTCAAGTTCTCTAATATTTCATGTTGTTAAAAAGACAATTGGAAATATTTAATCATAGAGTAAGAGTGGAATTTAAAGTTTTGAAGCTTTGGAGGGAACTTCAACTATTAAAGACAAAGCATGCAAACAGGTAGACACTGAAATTTATCCCTACAGAAGAAACAATTAAACAAATTAAATGATGGTAATGTAAATATACATAATTGTATTTTTGGAATATCTGACCTGGTGTGAAGAATCTTTGAATTAAGCTTCTGGTTTTACTTGAATAAATTTATATTCTGTATTATAATAAAATGAAATTGAGAGGATCAATGATTTTGAAGAATGCAAATTTGGCAAAACATTCAAAATAATAAAATGAGTCAAATCATTGACAAGTTTTAATTATAAAAAATTTGTTGAACATTTTTACTTTGAATGGAGGCAAAAGATAGTATCTGAAAATGTTTGAGCTGAAATATTTCCACATTTAATACAAAAAATATAATTCAGACTATCTTATATTTAGCAGAATTTGCTCTGAATATACCACATTCCTCAGCACTCATAGACTGAATATTTTCTCATATGTTTTTTTCAAATATTATATTCTACATAGAAAAGTCAATTGGAGGTACCATGAATATCAAATTTATTGACCACAATATGTAATTTTAACGAGATTCTAGATAATATAATGAAAAACTAAAACTAAATTAATATTTAAAAAACATGTTTTAGAAATAATAGCAGTGATATGAGATAAAGGTAGCTAAGGAAGTGCTTAAATTATGTGACACCATATGAAGAATAATTATTGTGATGTTATTTTTAATGCTCAGGTAACCATTATAAATATTTCATTTTCTTTTAAAGTACACAGATATATTTCATTTATTTTTTAGAAATAATTTTACTTCTATAAATATTTTTGTATGGAACTATTTTCTAGATCTACCAATATAAGTGAAACCAATTTTATTGACTGTCTCAACATTTACATTACTTAAATTATTGAAAAGCCTTTTTTCATTCTCTGAACTATCCCAGTTTGAACAAAACTTGACTCGGACAACATGATTACAGTTGATAATATTATAATCCCCATTTTAGTTAAGAGGAAATGGAACCTTTTCAAAGTTACCCAGTTAATAAATGCTAATGTAATATGCAAAAAAAACTTTTAAAAATATGGTAAGAACTATAACCTATAGATATCTATGGGTTGGGGAGCATATTTGGCTCATGAAAGGCATTATTTATTTCTCATGAGAATCCCATGAATTAGCTTATAATTATTTCTATTCTTACTTCATAGACAAGGAAATTGAGGCTTATTGAAGTAAGATAATGTGCGTAAGATCAACAGCTGGTAAGTGAAAAAATGGGATTTCATGCTCTTTGTGATTTCATATTCATGTCTCTTACCCATTCTTTTCTCTTCTCCCCCAACTTTATTGAGATATAATTTACATATAACATTGTGTAAGATTAAAGATGTGCAATGATTTGACACACGTATATATTGTGAAATGTTTACTGCAATAAGGTTAGTTAACACATCCTTCACCTCACGTGATTACCATTTTATTGTCTTTCACACCCATTCTTAGTGGAGGTTTTAAAAGATTCTTAGGAAAAACATTAGATACCCAGAAAAGGAACAATAATCACTACTTTGAAGATAAAGAAGCCAAGGTTAGCTAATCAAAAAGGACAAAGTGTGGTCAATATTGCCAGTATGTAAAGAAAATGGATTTTTAACTAGGTAAACCTGAGTTCAAATCCCAGGCCCACAACATACCAGCTGAGAAATCTTGAAGTCTGTTTTTTATGATCTGTGAGATTCAGTACTTTGTCAACAAAATGGCAAAACTAGTATCTATCTTTAAAGAGTGGTTGGAGAATAAAATAGAGTAGTACTTTAAAAAGTCTAAAATAGTGCTTTGACCACTGCAAGTACTCAGTAAATGTTATCTATTACTATTATTGTTCTCATTCATAATAAAAATAAAGTAATAATTCTTTGAGAAATGGCTCCATATGAGTCTCTGTTTGCTAATGTCACAGAACCTGCCTGCATTGCCATATGAATAGGATTTTGCTGCCTGTATGTTTAAACTTGGAAAATAGCTACTAAAATAAATATGTGGATTACTGATGAGAGGATGGGTTTGTGGAAGACAGTGTTTTAATAGATAGGTCTAGGCAGCTCTAATTCTTATCATCTTCCTTGCCTCAAAATTAGGGGTATACTTCTCGTACCACATTGCCCTATAATAATCAGTGGATGGAACCAGGAAGCCAAGATGGTATAGTTTGTCTCGAGATAGAATCATTTCAAATGTTTTCATGTTGACCCCAAAGTTATTTAGCATTGTATTCTGTTGAGGGATGGGGGGTGATGGTAAATTTGGTAATACAATCTTATTAATGGCATCAAAGTTAATGTGTTTTGTGATTGTCTTTCAAGGGGATAAATGGCAAATTAAAGTTGTGATTCTGCCCATTTCTCCAAAGATTTACACTTTACTCTTGGAGCAATAATATAATATGTAATTACTATATAATTATGTAATAATATAATATAATATGAAGAGTATTTGATGTGAAGATCTAAAGATCTGCCATCGTACTAGAAATGTAAATTTTAGCAAGTCTCTTACTTTTGTAAGCCTCAGTTGTGTTATCTGCTAACAGAAGTGATGTCTGAAAGTTCAAATGCGATAATACAAAATAGAGACACTTTGCAAACCAGAAAACTTTCTAGGTAGTTATATCATGTCATAAACCTTGTGTAAATTTAGATATTATATGAGAAATAAATACTAAATATTTTATATTTCTAATACACATGGACATTATATGTAGAATCATTACAGAGATTAAATAGCTTAATTTGTTTAAGTATCCAGTAATGAACTTTTATTCATTTGGTTCAAGGACTTACACTTATTGAACCCTGGCTATAGACCAGGCAGTATGTTACAATGGTAAATAGAACAGAAAGTGTCCCTGCTTCATGGAGTTTATCATCTACTAGGAGGGTTGGGCATAAACATATACATGATTGTATAATTAAACACTGTGATGACTTCTATGAAGTAAATTAACTGGATTCTATGAGAGAGAATAGCAGCTGGGGAATGGGAGCCAACTTGGATTGGAGAGTTCATAGTATAATATTTGAACTGAACCCTAATAGAGGAGTTGATTTTAGTCAAGTGAAGACTATTGACTGATGAGTGGGGAGAAGTGAAGGAGCTGTCTAAACAGAAGAAATAACACCTGCAAAACCTGAGGCAGGCAAGAGGTTGGCATTTTCTAGGAACTATTTCAATGAGGTTGCCATGCAGAAACATGAGTTTGAAGATCTTGACAAAAGCCAAATCATGCAGGTCCTTGGGGCCATGTTAAAGAGATTGAATTTTTTTAATAAATTTATTTACTTATTTATTTTTGCTGTGTTTCTGTGCGAGGGCTTTCTCTAGGTGCAGTGAGTGGGGGCCACTCTTCATTGCGGTGCGCGGGCCTCTCACTATCGTGGCCTCTCTTGTTGCGGATCACGGGCTCCAGATGTGCAGGCTCAGTAGTTGTGGCTCACGGGCCCAGTTGCTCCACGGCATGTGGGATCCTCCCAGACCAGGGCTCGAACCCGTGTCCCCTGCATTGGCAGGCGGACTCCCAACCACTGCGCCACCAGGGAAGCCCAAAGAGATTGAATTTTATTCTAAGTGAAATGGAAAGCCACTGAGAAGGATAGTAGAGGGAAGAATGAGGGTTCCGTATTGAACAAGTTGGTTGGCAACAACCTTGAGGCATGTAAATGACTGAGTCAAGTATTTAACTGGATATGAGCCTGTCATTCAGGGGTTCAGAACTGGCAATATCAATTAGGAACACAGTTTTTAAAATCATGGGAATGGTTGAAACGCTTAAGTAGAGAGTCTAAGAAAAGAACTACAATGTCTGAACTCAAGGAATTCGAGCACTGAAAAGTTAAAGAAGAGTAGCTGGCAAAGGAGACTGAGAAAGAATTGCCAAAGTAGCAGGAGGAAATGCGGCACCAAGAAGTCAATGAAGTCTGTGTTTTGAGAAATTGTGGCCAATTGGGTGATGCTCAAAAATCCATTATGGAGGTCAGCGTTAACTTTAGCAGGCGTGGGTTAGATGCAGTGTTGCAGGCAGATGATAGATTCAAGTGAGTTAAAAGGTAAACAGGAAAGCCAGGGCAAGAAGAAAATTCTTCAAAAGTTTTGGATGCAAAGAGGAAGAGAAATACAGATCAGTAACTGTTGGGAGATGAGATGCTTCTATTTATTTATTCAAGATCAGAAACAGTAGAATATGATTGTATGTTACTAGGAATACTCCAATTAAGAGGAGAGGTTTAAGATGAAGGAAGAGAGAAAGAATAACCAAAGAAGTAAATTCCTTGAGAAAACAAGAGAACCTGGGATTCAGAATAGGAGCAGAAGGACTCTGTTAGGAGAAGAGGTTAATGATCATAAAAATGCAGTGTTTCAAATTTACTCAGCTGTTTTTTGTTTGTTTGTTCGTTTGTTTTGTGGTAGGTGGGCCTCTCGCTGTTGTGGCCTCTCCCGTTGTGGAGCACAGGCTCTGGGCGCGCAGGCCCAGCGGCCGTGGCTTACGGGCCCAGCCACTCCGCGGCATGTGGGATCTTCCCGGACTGGGGCACGAACCCATGTCCCCTGCATCGGCAGGTGGACTCTCAATCACTGAGCCACCAGAGAAGCCCTACTCAGTTGCTTTAATCTCTTCACTGATGCTCAGCTTCAAGGGTACAGCCTAGAGTCAGACAACTAGGTTAATTTAGCTTAGATTTTTGCCAGAGCAGTTCAAGGGAGTGAGAAGGGGACAACAATGGCAGTTTGCTAGAGAGTGATTGTAGCTAGTTGAACTTGGGACATTTGATAATAGACTGATGTAGACTTTGTAGCAATAAGCTGTATGGTATAAGGTATAAGCCTAACTACCTTTGTAATGCCGCTTTTTGTCATTGGCATTCTTCTCTTCAATAAAGTAAGTAATCTAAGCTGTAAGAATAAATGTCTTTATGGATTTCTATAAAAGTTATCTTCATTTTGAATTATAAAAATGGGTCTTGCATACATCTTTTAAAAATTTTATTCTGAGTTGGTCCTCATGCAAAGATTTAGCTCACTGCTGAGACAGAGGGCATGGAAGCTGTTAAAAACAACCACAGGCTCAGAGGACAAGTAGGTAATAGCTTTGGGGTAGCTGCCTTTACTCGTAACATTTCTAAAGGGATAGGCCAAGTAACGTTTGCTGCTTCCTGAAACTTTCTTGTCACTTGATACCTTGGATATTTGCCTGGCCTACTGGGTTAAAGATATTCCAAATTTGCTTTAAGAAATTTAAAAATATGAGTCAAAATATGAATATAAGTTAGATTGAACACATATGTAAAGGAGCTAATTTTTAAACTTTTTTTGAACCTATTTCCCTGTTCACAAACTACTCTCTCTTAAGATGTACATTCAACAGATTATTTTTTTTTAAAGATGAACTATTAATTACCCTCCTATCCAGAAACACAAACATGTTCTTCCTGCAAGACTCCCTCCTTTCCGTCTATGAAAATCCATCCAGCAAATACCACTCTCCCATCTAAGCCCTCCATCTCAGCCACCAATACCTTCTTGTCCTTTGAGGTGACAGCATACAGTGGTGGAAGTGAGGATGCATTTACAAGACAGCAGACTTCCCCATGTAACTAACATTTCTAAATGTCTATCATTTAGTGGGATGATTAGGTGTTTTAACTTCCTGCTCATTATAATGAAAATTTCAAAAAGAGAGAATTTTCTGTGGTTGTTCTAAGTAAGATTAAGATAATTTTTTTCATAAAATATAATCAAACTTTCATTAAAAAGTAAGTATGTAATTGAAATCTGTAAGCAATTTAGTATTTATTTCCATAAATACATATGTTTTTATTTTAACTTCCTCCCACCCATTAGTGGCTTGGTACATTTTTTGAAAATGTGTAATAACTATTCACAAACTCTAAGAGAGGTACTTGATAAGTATTAAATGAGTAACACTGTATGCCGTTCCCATAAATTAGCTCATATAATTCTTACATCAACCCTTGAGAAATGAGTGTATTATCATCATAATTTATCCCTGTATAATAAATGACAAAATGAAGATAGGAGGAGTGTAGGGCTTGAGTAACTAGCCTAAAGACAGAGCTAGTAAGTAGTCAAGGCAGTATTTAAGCCCAGGACTCCATATGCTCATTTCTGTGTTCTTCCTGTTATTTACACTGCCTTCCCAATGCTGCACTGTAGGAGCTGGGGCAAGTCACGTGAGTGGATTTAGGTGGTAAAAAGAAAATAGGAGATGAGAGGTGGGGTGCATGACATGTGCTTTCTTTTGAAAATGCTTTGGAGGAACTAGTCTTCCATGTAGACTACAAGCCCATGACTTAAGCCTTGTCTGCCATACCTCTTGGCATAGCCTTGCTTTTTATGTCACTCATTATGTAGGGTCTTAAGAGATTTTAATAACATAATATCTTTAATAACATATCATGAAGAAAGCATGCTATAATAAAAGGGAATTATAATGCTGCAGTATAGCCCTAAATCAATAACCCCCAATTATAAATGTTATACCATTTATAAGATTGTTTTTTCACCAGAGGAAAAGTATTTGTGCTTGTCATATATACCTGTGTGGTACACATAGTTAGTAAAACTGATAGTATTAATAAAAATCTTAATAAGCTTCATGATTAGAATAAAATGATATTTTGATCCAAATCCCTAATTAGAACAGTACATTTACCAACTGTTCTCACGGGAAATGGAACCAGAATTCATCAAAGTAATACCTAATTAATCCTTCTTTGTAACAGATGTCAGCCTTATTTTCAAGTCTTTTGTAGACAATGACTCTCTGTATGAATCTTTTAATTGTCTATCTTGGGTTGTTTATTTTTAACACTATAATATATGGTTAAATAAAGGAGATGGAGATAATCAGTTTAACTATGGGTTGAGTCTGTTTAGCTACTATAGTAGAGATACAGAATGGTGAGCACAACAGACATATTTATGATTCCATCAAAATCAATTTAAAATAAAATGCAATAGTAAATCTGTTAATAGTGTACTAATACTGGGCTAGGGGTTAGGAGATCAGCATTTTATCATGACTAGGCCATACAGCGTTGCCTGATCTCAAGCAATTCATCCAACTCTTTGGACTTCAGATATTGAATCTGTGTGATGAGGCCGCTGGACTGTGATTTTTAGGGTCCCTTCCAGGGCAAAGATTCATTATCTTCTAAAAATCATTCCATTTTTATAACTCACATTGTATTTTAATTTACTCTGTACATATGTATATAGGTATGTGCATGAGAATGTGTGTGTGTATACACACACACACACAAATATCTCTGTCTCTACTTACACTTAGTTTCAATCCCATTCTATAGTGTCTGATGAACAACAGGAGCGAGACAATGATAGCTGATAAAGTTACTTATGTTTTTTGATATATCTTATCTACTATAGGTAAAAAGGGAACCACTTATTCAGTGGCAGATTTCAGCATGTATCTCTGGGAAGTATAATATTATATTTTAAATACTATTTCATTGATTAGTCAGGAAAAATAATTATGACAGAAATTTAGAATATGTAGCTTTGATTCCTATCAATGATTCCTTACTTAAGTAATATGTATTTATAGTCCAGTAACTACTTATCAAAGATGACAAAAGTATAATCTGAAAACAGAATAAATATGGAATAGTACATGTCAAAAGTGGTGTCAGTTAAAGGCATCAGCTTGTAAATAGGAATTTAGGCATCACTATTGTTGAAGATTTGAACTGTGTGATCTATATTTGGATTAATACTGCAAATGTTTAACCTGTAGGACTCTGTTGGCTTTGCATTATATGTCTATAATGTTAACAAAATTTCACGAACTTGGTGGCCTTTATAATGCCAGAAAGGCTAATAATGGCTAAGAATCATTAACATTTATTATGAGCTCACTCTATACAAGGCTATGTTTTATGCATATTACCTCTTTTATCTCATTTCACCTTCAAAATAACCTTGTGAGGGTTGTTTTATTAACAACCTGTGGGTCCTTTTATTAACTTTATTTTGCAAATGAAAAAACTGAGGCTTGCAGAAGTAACTTGGCCGAGACCACAGAACAAAAGTGGAGGGGACCCAGGATTCTAATTCAGGCAGTTTGGTTGCAGAACCTTATGGATACCCAGCGACAGTGAAAGCAACCCATTAACCAACAATAATGTAGATCACCCTTGAATGTGTTTATCTTTAGTCAGACCTGCCTACCTAAGCCCTAGACATGTCTGTCCACCTGCCTATTAGACTCACCCACTAGGAAGTCTCAGAGTCCCATCCACTGCACAGTCACTGAGCTCTCACCCTGTGCATGAAGCTTGTTCCTCCTCCAGTGATTTTCCTATTTAGACAATGGCCCATCATTCATCTATGGCTCAAGGCTGGGAATAAACGCTGTCTTCTCTCTCTTCACTTGCTACATCCAATTATCTATTACATCAATTCAATTCTATTACTCAAATACTTTTTAAATCCAATTGCTCTTCTCTATGCCATGGCCTCCACCCTGGTCCGAGAGACTGTCATTTCTCATGTGGACAACTGTAAAATTTTCCAATACTGGCTGCCCTTCTAGTTTTGCTCCTCTTCAATCCCTTCTCTACACTTTAGCTACAGTGATGTTTCAAAATCACATATCTGATCATGTAACACAGCTGCTTAAAATGTATATCTTTTCATTACTTTTGGTTAATGTCCATCTTCCTTAACATGTTTATTAGTTCTGCTCTCTGCTTACCCACCTGCCCCCCAACCCCAGATTATCTGATGCTATTATCTCCTTCCGCCTTATGCCACAGACTTAGTGCTTTTCTTTTAGTGCCTTGCTTTTACCTTTACTGCTTCAAGACCTTCACATATTCATTTACAAGTCACTCATCAATCACCTCCTAAATGATGTCCACTGTCCTAAGCACTCAAGTATAGTTAGTAACCAAGATTGACAAAGTCCCTGCTGTCATGGAACTTTTCTTTTAATGGTTTAGAGGGACAAACCATAAACAAAGAAAATAATGTATTTTCAGATTGTTGTGATTTTTATGAGGAGGACAGGGCAATGGGACAGAGAGTAAGGGGATGTCTGGGCTGGAGTGTAGGACATACATCTGCTTATAGATGCCTGGACTAGTCTTACATTCTCCCCTCAGCATCCCACCCCACTTTCCACTCCATGCCTGGCTAACTCCCACTTACATTTCAGGTCTCAGCATAACCATCACTTGGTTGGAAGGCTTTTCTTGACCTCTCCTCTATCTAGACTAGAATAGGTACTTTATTCTCAGGCCCCCATGCTTCTTTGTGCTTTATCTTTTGTAATTCCCATCACACTTTAAATTACTAATTTAAAGTATTTAAATAATTAAAACACTTAAATAAATGTTTACTTAAAATAATTGTACTTATATAGTTATAATAAACAAATTATAAATAACACAAATTATGTTATCAATATATTATATATAACACATAATAATAATACTTAATTACTTAAAATAATAATTACTTTAAGTAACTATTTGAAATCTGTTTCCTATACTCTAAATTCTACAAAAAAGGACTACTTACTTATTTCTGGGAGATACCTCAGTAAAAATACACATAAGATCCCTATTCTTATGGAGCTTTCATTCATAGTTATGTTTGGGAAATCACACACAAAAAATTAAGCAAGATAATATCAGTTAGTTAAAAGGGTTAACACCAATATTTGATTATAATTTTAGCAAAGAAAAAAAGTACAGCTTTCTCAAAGCCTCCAGCTGGGGGACCTGCCCTCTCTGAAGTTTTAGGTATGGCTTCTCTGAGGAAGTGACGATTAGGGTGAAGCCTGGATGGTAAGAGTTAGCTTGGTGAAGATTTGACTTGGCAAGATGAGAAAATATCTCAGGGAAGTATGGTGGAGAGTGATAGGGGTCTTGGTAGTGATGCTAGTTTACTGGGGGTCAGAGGAGTTTTCCTGAGGAGATAAATTTGAGTTGGGACCCGATTGGCAAGAAGGATGCAGCCATAAGAATGCCAGGATGGTAGAATTTCAGGAGAGAAGAGCACAGAAGTCCTAAGACAGAATGAGCTTGGTGTAGTCTAGGAAAATTGAGGACCAGCACGGCTAAGGCATAGTGATCAAAGGGAGTTGTGGTAAGAGACGTGGCCTGAAAAGTAGGCAGAGGCCAGATCACAGAGGGCCTTGCTGCCCATTGCAAGGAATTTGGACTTTATTCTAGGTGCACTGAAAAACTTGGAAGATTTAAGGCGGGAGAGTAGCATGCCTTCTCTATGTTTTAAAAAGATTACTCTGGTTGTAGACAAAGGATTTTAGGAGGCAGGAGGGCAGGCAATGAGACCAGTTAAAAGCTCATAAATAACATAAAAGATCACCTCTGTAACGTGAATGAAGTTTCAGAAAGGAATGTTGTACACTCTATCATAGGGATTATTTTATTTGGGAACAAAAGAAAGATGTAGTGAAAATACTTAGGAGTCAGGGAGATTTGGGTTGAAACACTAGCCTGCTATGGGACCTTGAATAAGGAATTTATATAAGAATAATAATCTACTCCTCACAGAGTTACTAAGAGGACCAATGAGGTGATGCTTTTGAGCCTATCATAGTATTGGTGCATGAAGGAACTCAATAAATATGCTTCCCTTCTCTCCCTTTAAAAGACAAATACTCCATGTGAGGAATAATACATTAGATCTCCGGTGACTATTGACTTTACAGGAGTGATGCATATTGCAGGAGGGCCTACAATCTGCCAGGCACTGTGCCAGGAGCTGTGACCACCAGTTCCCTTTCTCAGGCACTTACAGAAGAGTAGGAAAGATAGACAATAAGCAGGTGATTATACAAAGAGTTATATGATGATAATTGCCGTGAACACTGCAAAGGACAAACTTCTTAAATGTGTACAGTAGGAAGAGTTTATCCAATCTGAAGTTCATGGGAAGGTTCCAGGTAGAATTTAGTGAGAGACCTGAAGGGTAAGTCTTAGTTAGGTGATAATTTACTTAATCTGGTCTCTTCCAAGGTGACAACTTGTAGAAAATAAGTTTTGATAAGGATTGGAAAGAGAAACCAAGAAGGGGAACCTGGCCTGAGGTGAGAAGTTCAATGCCAGGGATCCAGGTATGGGGCTTGGTGGGGGGGGAGGTCTGTGATCCATGATGGGGAAGAGGAAGCGCACAAGTTTAGTGCTCAGCATAGACAATGGACAATATCACAGAGGGTAAAGTGTCACGCTCATAACATCATACTTTTGCTTTCCAGCTTGTAAGACATTGTGAGCATAAATGTGGAGAAGAGATTAGACTCAGGGAAGTGGGGTTAATAGATAGTTTAGGAGTTTGGGCAGCTTTTTCAGTCAATGTGAACTGAAGAGTTTCAGGCACAAATAATTGAATGATAATTTCTTCTTGCTGGTATCCGTAAAAAGAAGATCAGAGCTCCTCTACAAATTTGCAACTGCCCTAATTATGGTTTGAACACCAAAATATAAATTATGATCCAAAGTCTAAATTGATCCATGAATAAAAAAGACCTTAAAGATATAAAAGTATTTTTGAGCTATTAGTGCCTATTATCTCACAAATAATTTACTTGAAAGACATTATGTAATTTCAGGAATGATGAGAAAATTCAGAATACAAGGAGGCTATACCTATACCTCAATTCTGTTCCGTCCAAACCTTCAGATTGAAATGAAAGCCAGAAGTGCTCAAAATATAGCCTCTGATCAAGTACATTTTTGTATTAGAAAAATAATATTAAAGTGAAAGTGTAAAGTCTATATTCTCATTTGGCAAATTATTATAAGTGCATTAAAAAAAAAAAACACACTACAACAAATAAAAACAAAGGCCCAACTCCATCCTGGGAGAAAAAGTATCTTTGCGATTCAAAGACTCTTCATTGGGAAGGGTTTTCCCTTAGTTTTTTTTTTTTTTTTTTTTTTTTTTTTTTTTTTTTGCGGTACATGGGCCTCTCACTGTTGTGGCCTCTCCCGTTGCGGAGCACAGGCTCCGGACACGCAGGCTCGGCGGCCATGGCTCACGGGCCCAGCCGCTCCGCGGCATGTGGGATCTTCCCGGACCGGGGCACGAACCCGTGTCCCCTGCATCGGCAGGCGGACTCTCAACCACTGCGCCACCAGGGAAGCCCTTCCCTTAGTTTTTAAAGCTACATTCATTTTCCGTCCCTGCTCATTGCATTTAGAGAGGGGCTAGTTGACAGTATTCCTTCCTGTCTGTGCTGATGGGGCTGAAAATCATAGCCGCCAATCAGCAATTTTTGCATGCTCTGGTTTCCAGGCTAGCCTGTTCGTTGAGCAAGCATCCTGAGTGCAGCTTGCCAAGCATGCTCTGTTGGTGGTCTCGGCCTCAAAGTCAGAGCGATGTCAGACTGAATTGCTTCACCTTTGATCACAGAACTCCTACTTGTCCCACAGGCTGTTGTGTCTTCTTTATGTCCTACAAGGTTATAGTCCTTTAAATTGGGTCATTGGAAACATTTTTCTTGCCTGCTGCACACAAGCAAAAACACCTTCAGTTTCCTCTAGTCATTCTTCTCATCACCTGGAATATTCCATTCTTTTCCTGGGACAGGAAGCTCAACTTAAAAAATTATGAGTCAGGATGGAACTCTGCCATTTGGAGATATTCAGCTTTTACAAAGGGAGCCAGAATGTAAGAACACTTTCTTTCATTGCCCTCATACTTATAGGGAGAGTATAAATCACTGTAAGCCCTATGGCTTGATTGACTTGGTATAGGGGTTAACTTCTCCTGTGTGCTTTCTGAGGACAGTCCATGCTTTCTGCCTGTGGCCTTGGTTCATATGTTATGTATACTCACAGAATATAAGAAAGAGCATTCTTTAATGGCACTGTTGAATTTTACTCTGATCTGGTGCTTTCATTCATCCCCATCCTCCCTTCGATTTAGGCTCTTTTAACCTCTTGGAGAAAGAAAACATCAGCTTCAACTGGAATTTTTTTGTCTTCCTTAAGCACAATATATAAACATAAAAAGCCTAGCAAACTGCCTGACACAAAACTGCCTGACACAAAATGATTAAATGGTAACTGTATTTCATTTCTTCTAATTCATTCATCTTTTAAAGTAACTAAAATAATATTTTTCTTTTTCTCTGAAGGATTTCCGTAGTATATTCTTTACTTTCCAAATTATTTGAAATCAATGGAATTAAAATAGCATTAATATGGAAAGATGTCCAGTTCATCAGAGAACAGATTTAGGACTGGATTTCTTTGTTTACAGCTTTTTTTAATGGAATGGGAAGATGTTTACTATTATTAAATAGAAAAGTAAGTTACAAAAGCAGAATATACTGTATATAGTGTAAGCCTAGTATTTTTACTGTGTTTAGAGTTTTAACCAGAATACAGAAAGAAACATGCTTAAACAATGAATTCATCTTTTTTTGTTGTTAATAACAATATTTGCTGTTTCAAGGGAGGAGATTTTGAATTCATAAATGGATCTTCATACTTTTTAAGATCTTCTTAAAATGACAGCTTATATGAAGCAAATGCCATCTAATAATGTGTGACTTGAAACTGCTACAAGAATAGGTTTGTAACTCCTACATCTGAAAAATACATCTATTCTTCTGATTCCATTCTTCAGGATAGATTCTTGCCTCCCAATGAGAGATGTTTTCTACCATCCATAATAGCCAACCAACTCTTTTGGTCAATGGCCTTTGAGGCAGCAATCACATTACCCTCCTTAACACAGATTCTTCTAGAGACAGTTTATAAAAATAGTAGAATTTCCTTTTGTTTTCAACTAGGATAGGTAATGCCATCTTCCTGGAAGTGTTACAGATTTGAAAAAATAATTGAGAAATCCAAGGAAGAAATTAGTCTTAACCTATCAGTAATGTGCAGAAGGATGTTAGAGGAAGAAAAGAAGCATCATCAGGGAAACTGCATGGAGAAAAGGGATTAGATCTGATGCCCTCTTGTGTTTTCTTCCAACTCACACTCTGCAAAGTTCCAACACTTGCTTGATCAAATCATTCTATTCAGGGGTGGGAACAGGTATAAAAATAAATATTGTAGAGCTTTAACCACCATAGATTATTGAAATTCAGTAAACTCATAGAAAATTTGTATATATAAAGCAGATTTATTTTCATTATGTGAGCATGAAAACTAAAGAAAAAAACCCCACAAAGTTTCTATAACCTTAAAAGAGCTAAAATGATTTTCTCTACAAAAATTGTGTTCTCAAGTTTCACTGCCTTGTGCCAGTTTTCAGCCTAGAGTGAATTTTTATGGTTGAGTCATAAACCTCGGAAAATCATACCACAGGTTTATAGTGGAAGGAAGGCTGACACCACTTTAATTACAGTGTGGCAAGGGCCAGGGTGAGAAGCATGGATGGCATTAACTCTCTCACTCACACACCACTTCACACCTTTTCAAAGCAGGTGGGCTCTGCCATTCAATCCAGAAAATGTGGATTTCAAAATCACTGAGTTTGTACAAGTCTTCTGTTTTATTTCAGTTTCTTTGCCCCTTCCAAGAAATACTATCTTTAGAGTTATAATGAGTAGTTTTATTCCTCAGATTTGGATCAAAGCAATCTGCCATCTCTGGAGAAACCAAACTTCCTAGGCTGTTGCAGTGAACATACTTTAGACTTAGATTTATGAGCTAATTTTGATGACTATTATCACTGAGATCTTTCTTTGGCTAACAGATGAAAACGAAAGGGTTTAGTCTTCTCATTTGAAACTGAGAAATAACTTCAAAACTCATACCCTGCAAGAGGAAAATCCAAGCCTTTTGGCTACAACTTCTTCTCTGGTGGCGTTGCCCAAATTTTGATGAACAAGGAAATGATCAAGCAACTGTTTAAGAGGATCAATGAACCATAAGTGGCCCAAAATAACTGACTCATGAAAGCAGCAAAGCTTTTCGTAGCCATCTGAGGGACCTCAAATATGAAGGCTTCTTTCATATTCACCAGTAGGGCATATTTAGGTTATACACTGCTGAGGGATCATAACCATATGTTCTATAGTTATAGCTTATTACATTGTGAGCCCTTAAAAACCAACATCTCATTATAATGAGATGTTGAAAAAAAGGAGAAAAGGAAGACAGACATTTTCTTTGTACTAAGATACCTAGGAAATTTCATCCTAAAATGGCTGAGGAAACAGCCCTAATGAAATAAGCTAAGCTGGGACAGATCCATCAAGTCAATAACTACATTAGCAATTACATCCTTTTAGTGAAAAAGCAATCCTGGGCCATGTCTCCATAGCTATTGAGGGGATGTCTCCTCAGTTGTGCTGGGAGAGTCCAATACCTTTGGCTGCCTCAGCTCTCCAGGGCTTTCAGTTAAAGCAGCTGATGGATTAAGTTGGCAGCTAACAAGGGCAAGCCACCAGAGTGTATTGGGACTGTGTCTGGAAACTCATGGAAAATTCTGAGTCTAGATCCAATCAAAGTTTAGAAATGGATTTGATAGCCCCTGAGAATATTCTTTCTTTCTTTGTTTTTTAATAAACTGGTCATTCTGTTTTCTGTTAATGACTAACAAAGTAAACAACTACATGCTACTATAGATGGAGATGCTGATAAACCATGTTTTCAAGGTGTCTTCACAGAATCATAATCTATTATTGCTGCAAGAGATCTTAGAGAAAAATCTTGGCTAATGACTTGCCCAAGGCACTTCTTTTCTAATTCATAGACTTGCAATTCTTAAAAAAATGAACTTAAGGGCTTCCCTGGTGGCGCAGTGGTTGAGAGTCCGCCTGCCGATGCAGGGGACACGGGTTCGTGCCCCGGTCCGAGAAGATCCCACATGTCGCGGAGCGGCTGGGCCCGTGAGCCATGGCCGCTGAGCCTGCGCGTCCGGAGCCTGTGCTCCGCAACGGGAGAGGCCACAACAGTGAGAGGCCCGCGTACCGCAAAAAAAAAAAAAAAAAAGAACTTAATAGTATGGATGTTTTGCTCACGCTCTGTACTAATTTTTTTTTTCCACTTACTATTTCATACTGTATATGTAGCTTAGTTTGCGTTTTTAAATCCACAACCATTACCCCCTTCTTCCCCCAGTTTTGTTCCCAGGTTGTCTGTCTCCCGGCTTTATAATTCTCAAAATCTGATAAGATACAGACAATGAATTTAAAATCCATATAAGCAGTGGGAGTTGAAAAACCTTTGTTTATTTGTTTGGCTGGCTGGTGTTGTGAAGAATAAATCAATCAATCTTGGCTTAAAAGTGGTTCCAGCTGATCCCCATACATTTAGTCCTGCTTGGAATTGCTATTACATTACTTACGCTGTTGAATTCACAATCGTTTAATGGACAGGCTTTGTCTTCTCCTGATAACCTGCATGCTGCTTGATTAGCACTGGTTTAATTCTCTTCTGGACACTTTTCCTTTAATTAAACCTGACAGCTTTTTTGGCGCGGAACTTCTAGAAGCACCCTAGGATCACTATGTCCTTTCCATTTATAAAAGTCAGCTCCTAGATTCCACAGGATAATGTAGGTGAAAGTGCTTTGAAAAAGTAAAATGCATTATATAGATACAAAGTACAGTACTGATATTTTCTCATTTGGGAAAGCAAACTTAGTGAAGCAGGTTTGGTACAGCAAGGTAGTTCAACTTTTGTTCTAGATTTTTCTGTTTCTTTTTTTCTCTCCCCTTCCTTTAGAGCACTTCAAAAACTTTCTCTTTTGTATCTATGAAGCCCCGAAGTTGCTTTTCCACCAGCATAAAGAATAAATAAAGCAACGGATAAATATTGCAGAGCTGGCATTTTGGGAAAAACAACCTACTGAAATCTATCTGCTTTTGGCAATAGACAGATCAACTTTAGGTTACTGGAAGAGCTAGATTATGGGGTTATTGAATATAAACAGTGGCAATACCACTGGCTATGATATTTTCAGGCAGTGGATTTGAGATGCCAGGGGAGTGGAGTTACAGGGCTGTCAGGATTCAGGTTGATCCGTAGGTCAGCTACTTGATGATTTTCCTTAAGTCCCTCTGTAAGTTTGCTTCTATTGGAATTCATAGGTCCACTCACACATAGAGGCATCCTGTAGGAAAAAACATAGTTAAAACATATTAATTAATTTTATATTTCTGGTTTCCATAGTTCTCTAGTGCTTTTTATTTGGAGTTTCTTCCACAATCAAATGGCAAGAGATGTTATAGCTATTATAAATAACACACCCCAAAGATTCAAAGATAGCTCTAACAGGTTTTGGTAACTCTGGGTGAAACTGTTAGTGAAAAAGAAAAGTGATTTTAAAAACTATGGCAGAGAAAAGAGTAAGCAAACTCAAAAACCTCAGTTAACAAAGTTAATACCATGTTGGCTAATGCACAAACAACTTCAATTTCCTTTAATTAGTTCAGAGTTAGGTGACAACATATTTAATCAGTGAGCTAACAAGTGCAGCAGCTGATTGCTCTCACCGCCCTCTGTGTATGTGTTGACTGAAACAGTAAATAAAATTACTTTCACTGCAACAATAAAGTGGCATCCTAATTTTATTACAGTAACAACCTTTTAGAAGTGGCATGCAGCAGTGAAAATTGATTATTTCCTAAGTACTTTTTCCCCCCTTTAACGTGTCACTGTGGTTTAACCCTTTGGGAATGTGATGGCTAAATTGGAGTCCATCTGTCAAAAAGACCGACCACTGTGTCTCTTCTGCAAGGTATTGAGATGGTCCTGAGTGCATTGCTTGAATTCACGTTAGCAGCTATATTTCTAAGTGGCAAAATGTGGCCTTCAGCAGACAGAGGAATCTGTTCAAAATCCAGTGTTTTTCCAATTAGTTAAACACACCTAGAAGCCAGCAGTTTTTTATAGTGTTTTTGTCAGTGAGATAGAAAATAGGTGTCATTTTTCTCATCCTCTTCATGACTTATATAGAGATATTCATTTATTTTCTTTATATTAATTAGCTTGGATTTTGCTATGATTTTCCGAGGTTGGCAAAAGAGAACTCTCAAAAGCAATGCTACTCACTGAGGAAACATTTCTTCCTAAGTCCATGGTCCTTTGAGGGTTACAGTGTTTGGAGTACATTTTTCTTCAAACAATTGTACAACTGAAACCACTAAGGTATAATAAAAATTGTTAAGAGTAACCTGCTCCTTTTGCCGCCATTACCTGTAGAATGTGAAAGACTCAGTTGATCTTTATTTATTTATTTATTTTAACATTTTTATTGGGGTATAATTGCTTTACAATGGTGTGTTAGTTTCTGCTGTATATCCAAGTGAATCAGCTATACATATACATACATCACCATATCTCCTCCGTCTTGCGTCTCTCTCCCGCTCTGCCTATTCCACTTCTCTAGGTGGTCATAAAGCACCGAGCTGATCTCCCTGTGCTATGCGGCTGCTTCCCAGTACCTATCTATTTTACATTTGGTAGTGTATATATGTCCATGCTACTCTGTCACTTCGTCCCAGCTTACCCTTCCCCCTTCTCATGTCCTCAAGTCCATTCTCTAAGTCTACGTCTTTATTCCTGTCCTGCCCCTAGGTTCTTCAGAACCATTTTTTTTTTATTTTTTAGATTCCATATATATGTGTTAGCATATGGTATTTGTTTTTCTCTTTCTGACTTACTTCACTCTGTATAACAGTCTCTATGTCCATCCACCTCACTACAAATAACTCAATTTCGTTTCTTTTTATGGCTGAGTAATATTCCATTGTATATATGTGCCACATCTTCTTTATCCACTCATCTGTTGATGGACACTTAGGTTGCTTCCATGTCCTGGCTATTGTAAATAGAGCTGCAATGAACATTGTGGTACATGACTCTTTTTGAATTATGGTTTTCTCAGGGTATATGCCCAGTAGTGGGATTACTGGGTCTATGGTAGTTCTATTTTTAGTTTTTTGAGGAACCTCCATTACTGTTCTCCATAGTGGCTGTATTTATTTACATTCCCACCTACAGTGCAAGAGGGTTCCCTTTTCTCCACACCCTCTCCAGCATTTATTGTTTGTAGATTTTTTGATGATGGCCATTCTGACCTGTGTGAGATGATATCTCATTGTAGTTTTGATTTGCATTTCTCTAATGATTAGTGATGTTGAGCATCCTTTCATGTGTTTGTTGGCAATCTGTATATCTTCTTTGGAGAAATGTCTATTTAGGTCTTCTACCCATTTTTGGATTGGGTTGTTTGTTTGTTTGTGGTACGTGGGCCTCTCACCGTTGTGGCCTCTCCCGTTGTGGAGCACAGGCTCCGGACGCGTAGGTTCAGCTGCCATTGCTCACGGGCCCAGCCGCTCCATGGCATGTGGGATCTTCCCGGACCGGGGCACGAACCCGTGTCCCCTGCATCAGCAGGCGGGGCCTCAGCCACTGCTGTTTTTTTCTTCATTGGGTTTCCTTGCCTTTAGCCATCATAGAAAATACGGAGACAAAGTTCTTACTAAAATGTCTTTTGTTATCTCCTTATAAAGACTCCTGATCAAACATATCAGAAGGAATTTTATTTAAAAGAAAGCAAAATCTATATAGTAGGATCCAGGACACTTTTGTTCATTTCAGCCGGAGTAGTGATGTTGTTATACATCATCATCTTCATTGTTAGCTTTATTTGATGCGTATATGCCAGGTAACCTAGCTGTATTATTTCCTTTAATCCTCACAACCACTCTGGGAGGTAGACACTATTACAACACCCATCTTTCAGATGAAGAAACAGACACAGAGGAGTGAATACTGCAGTCGGATCTGAACGAGGCCTGCACCGTGAACCTCAAGGTTGGTGAAAGGTGATCTTGCCCACATTGCTAAATTCCTTTCCATCTTACATGCATTAGGGCTACTCCAACTGGTTTTTGACAACCTGGATATTACAGAAGAGGCTTGGAGATCTTTATCTGTGACCCCAGTGGGGCTCATAGTTTCCCCCATAAGACAGATCTGTACCAAGGTCTCTTTTTCACAGACCAACTTCCTCTCAGCACCGGAGATTGATTCAAGGGGGACATCATTGTTTTTCTTTCCAGAACGATAAAACTCTTTCTTTTGAGCTCATTTCAAAAGACAGGATAACCTAGGTCTTGGAGCCTGGTAGGCATGGGTTCAATCCCTGACACTGTCTCTTATTATCTATGTGACTCCTGAACAAGTTACTTAACTTTTGAACGTCATTTTTCTCATTTGTAAAATGGAGCTGCAGATACACATTATATATAAAATAGATAAACAAGAATTTACCGTATAGCATAGTGAACTATATTCAATATCTTGTAATAACCTATAATGGAAAAGAATGTGAAAAATATAGATACATATATATGTATAACTGAGTCACTTTGCTGTATACATGAAAATAACACAGTATTGTAAATCAACTATACTTCAGTTAAAAAAATGGACCTACAGATACCTACTACACAGACCTGTTGTGAGTATTAAATGAGATCACAGAGCTCAAAAATTGTTATTCAGTTCAAGAGATATATGAAACCAAACAGACAAAAAGTTTTGAACAACCACCAAACCTCCACAATTAAATAGAGCCAACAAAAAATTATGTAGTACAGGCTTGCTTCTCATGTTTGTAGTTTATATACCACTTGTGCTACCAATGTCTGGAAGGCTGGAAATATATTTAAATGAGGAGAAAGTGATGTTGGTACAACTAGTAACACAGATATATGTGGGAGTACCCTGACTTTTGAAATGTCTTTTTCTATTTCTATGAGATGACTTGAGTGGTTTACATTTCCCTTAGTGGCTCCGGGTTTCTGCCACCATTGAATTCATTTAGTTGTGGGTTCTCTCATCATCACAAATATGTTGCAGCTATTTTCCAGTGGCTCCCCACAATTGGTTAACACTGTGGTCCTCCTCGTCCCATGCTATCAGTGACCCAAGGCTATGTGTTTAGCAGCGAACTCCATTCACTGAAGTTTGTGGGCAATGATTACATTGCAGGCCGTATGTAAATAAGTTAAAATTGAGATTTGCTACATTGTAAAAATTCCTCTGGGTGATTCCCAATGGCCCACCCATAATCGGATCAAATTTTCACACCTTGCTGAGCATCTCTCTTTCTCTCTGCCAACGTGTTCCACTTTCCCCATCCTCCTGGAAACACCCAAGCTTGTACTTAATCATTCAGAAATCATTTAGTCTCATTTCTCCCCTCTAAGATTTTCTTTCCTCCATAACCAAATGGCTCATCAATGTGTTTTGTGATGTTTCAGGGAGAATTGATGCTGGTCTCTCAGGAGGTGGAAGTTGCCATAGTCATTTATAGTTTTAAACCCCCTTCCCCCTTCCCACTCTATATGTTCATTCATAAAGGTTTTATTAGGTACCTCTTGTATGCCTATTAATGGTAAGTAAATGATGAAGAATGTCTCTGTGTCTGAAGTGCTCTCCTTGGTCGCCTTTATCATTCTTGTCTATTAATAACTGTTGTGACTTTGGGGAACATCAACAGAGTGAAAACCGAGATAAAACGTATTCTTTCCTTGTAATGTGGGATTATCAAAGCATTGCTTCTAAGTCATTGTCTTCACAATTGGATAGTCAAAGTATTATATTAGCATTGATATTCCAGAGAGTGATAAAGTAAAAAAGATAGTAAAGACCTCACAGCATAATCTGGGGACAGCCAAGTCCTGATGGCTAAAAGTAAAATGGCCAAAGAAATGAGAAACCGAATCTGGGTTAGAATTTAGGGTCTTCTCTTTTTCACTTCTGGATTCACAATTCTCCTTCCATTGCCACTATGTCTCTGTATTTCTTTGTCCCTGTATTTCTTTGTCCCACTGGAATATTCATTTAGAAGACACTAAGAGAAAGTTGGCAGATAATTACTTATTGCAGGATTTTGAAAAAAAAAAAACCCAAACCTGGAATAGTCAACAGTGTTGATATGCAAGTGGAATGGGAGTATTAAAACCTTTATTGGGTAGACTATTTATATATTCATCTGTGGCTATAAGATTATAAGTTTTTGTAATAACCAAAATTTAACATTTTAATATGGCACTCATGAACTCTTTAAATCCTGTTTTTAATGTCAGTAATGATTGAAGTGAAGTTACATCAAGGCATCTAAAAGAGGCTGTTAAAATCTCAACTGTGATCTGAAAGGCTTAAGTTAGAAAGCTAACATATGTACCAGGTGCCTTCCTACCTAAATATTCAATAAAATAAGATAGCATTCTCAGAACAATGACCAAAATGGACATGTAGCATTAGGATATTTTGTTGCCTCCTAATGATTCCTATGAAAAACATTAAGTAGTTTTAGGTGGACATCAATTTTGTTTTCCCTCCCCTGTGGACTAGGCTATTTTATCATCTGCAGGAAATCAGAGAAAAATAATTGCATTGTAAAAATGATTTTGGCTTCCTTCAAAGTTTTTAATTGCTTTATTTTTCCCCTTGAAACACCCGATATTTAATAGGCAGAAAAAGTACAGGGATAATAAACATTTTTAGAAATAAACAAGAAACACCAAAGTATTATTGACTGCTGTTGAAGCCTCCCACAAAAATAGATTAATAGAAAAAATAAGGCTCTCTTCCATAAATTGGCTTAACAGGATGTGCTGTCTTAAGATTCTCTCTAGGACTGTGAAATACTGTCACTTCAGTGATGAGAGGAGGCTAAGTAAATTGCACTCACTAGTGACAGGTTTGGCAATGCAGACATTTCACTCTTCCTTGCTGAGAGCTCAGACATAGGTCAGAACTAGCCAGAATGGACAAGAGCATGGAAATATTTCTCCAAAGCAACTCTACTGGCATTTTCCTGAAGTTTTAGCACAGAATGGGGCCCTTCCTTGCTTACAAGAAAATTCCATTTTTCATCCTCGGGAAAGCCATGATTGCATCCTGTTTTTAATGCCTCAGAAGAAACTGAAGCCTTTCTTCAGATTAAAGCCATCATCTGAGTGACATCATGAAGGAATCCATCAGTTATCACCCAGGGAACAGACTTGTCCCCAAGGGAACAGTTTTGGAGGAGCAAAGGCCTGAAGGTATATTTATAAGACAGAGGAGTTGGCTATTTCCAGGATTTTTAATGCATAAGTTTGCAGGTTGAGATAATCCTATGTTTGGAGAGTTGGTTGCTCTTTACAAAAGTAATTAAACAACATTCACGATTTTGATTAAAGCCAAGCTAGGTGTGTTTAATTTCCTTTGGAAATATCCCTATTTCCTTTTCCCTGGTGTGAATCCTGCCACATGCATACTGCTGTTTCTGTTATCCACAATCTTTGGCCAAAAAGGATGCCAAGCAGGGTAACCAGTGTTGAGGGTAGTAAAGGAGAAATCCTATGTGTTCATATTTAAAACAAGCAAACTCAAATAGCTGGAAGAGACAGGCTATAATTCATTCCTGCCTGTGGCTTAATATCCTTTGGAAACTGGAAGCACAGTTTCTCCCTGCAGAATGGTACGCTAAGAGTAATTGTCAATGGAAATGACAAATACAGAGAAAAACTTTATCCTTTGGTTGGTGTGAAACAGTAACAGCAGAGAGCAGGACAGAACACATGCTTCTCAATCCTTCTCCCCACCCACAAAGTTTAACTGACCTCTTCTTGCAAAGGAGCAGTATAATTAATTGGTTAACACTACTGACCAGGGGAGCCTGAATGGCTTTGCTTTGAATCTCAGTTTTACTAATCTGTGACCTCGAGTGGCTCAGCGTCCTATTTATAAAATGAGGATGATAACTGCATTACATTATGGAATTGCCAAAAACAGAAGGTATGTGACATGCTTGGCACATGCCTGGCACACAAGTAAGTGCTCAAAACTGATAGCCATTGTTTAGCACAGAAGTATGGCTGTGTGGGAACATAGCTGCTTGATTAAAGAGAGGTAAATTGTATTTACTCATGAATTAATTAAACAAAGCACTGACACTATGTACTAGATGCTGTGCTAAGCTTGGGGTACGACAGCAAAAAAACAGCCAGTCTCTACCCTCATGGTGCTTAGACTTGAGTGGTGGATACAAACATTAAATAAATCATACATGTGACTATATGACTGCAGTTAAAGTGTCTTGAAGAAAATGTAACTAATGCCATGAGAGAATATAAGAGGGATCCTAAACTAAACTCCGGAGTCAGGAAAGGTCTCCCTGAAAAGGTAACATTTAAGAGAAAACTTAAGAATCAGTAGGAGTTAGCCAAATAAAAGGGATTAGGGCTGGTGGTGTGTGCTTCAAACAGAGAGAACAGTGTGAACCAAAGGACTGATATAGGAACTCACTTGGCATACTTGAGGAAAAGAGAGCAGGTCAGTGAGAAGAAGTTGAGTGAGAGAGGAAAAGAGTGAGAGAAAAGAAAAAGTTGCAGAGGCAAGTAGTGGCTAGATTATGCAGAAACTTCTAGGTTTTTGTTAATAATTTTGATTTTTTTTTCTAAAAAATGTCAAGAAGCAGTTAAAGGGATTTGAGTGTAATGAGTGACATAATCAGACTTGCCTTTTATAGAGGTCATTCTGGCTATTGTTGGAGAATGGATTTGGAGGGGAAAGAATAGATGTACAGAGAAGTTAAACTTTCCCTGGACAAGTCTTTGTGAAAGGTGATGGACCTGGCTGGTAAAAGTGAAGACATGGGAAATCTGAGTGAATTAGAGATGTTTGGAAGGTAAAGGTGAGAGGAGTTGGTGGGGAATTGGCGGTGATTGGGATGAAAGAGAGGCAAGGCTCAAGGATGACTCACAGATGTCTTGGCATGAGCAAGTAGACAGATACAGGTGTCAACTGCTGATGAGCTAGTTGAGTTAATACCATTGCTGTTGATAAGGTTTGTAGATATCCATTAAGAGTAATGTCATTTGATGTAAACATTATTGATTTCAGCTTGGAAATGCATAATCAAAAAATTCATAATAACATTTTATAATAAGTTGCCAAATAAATAGATCTCTGGTGTAAAATCTCTTTCCTTTTATGTACCCCTGCTGCAGTTCTAGTGTTTTTGATGTTTTACACATACAAATATTTTCTGGTATTTAGCAATTTCTCTGTCTTCTTCCTTCTCATCCTTCTTCTCCCCCTTGTCTCTCTCACAGCATCCAGCCCTTCATCATAACACTTACTTCCATGAGAGCTGTCTTGATCGGAGACAATAATAAGATGGATAAAACTAGAGCACTAAATAGGCATCAGCCAGTGAAAGATAAGGCTAAAGAGGAGAGGAGGTTTTCTCAGTGGCTTGCTGGGTAAACTGAATGGGAAGAGTAAAAGGGGCATTTCTCGTTTTCAGAAGTTGGAGAACTCTAGAACATTCAACATTGCTATAATCTCATACTCAGAGTACACATGGGATAAAATGCTATTTTCCTGCTGTTTCAGTCAAACTGTTCTAGTGACCATAGCATTTTGAGGCATTTTGAGGTATTTTGACATCATTGCCCAAAGGTAATGAGAGAGCATAGAACTGCATTATTTTTTTCAGTCTATTTTTTCTCTTTTTCTCTCTTTGTCTATTGTGTTCCTATTATTTCTGGAACAGAAACTTAGTTAAAAAACTAAATTAGAGGAGCCTCCTAATTTGTTTGACTCTGCAAAGAAAACTTTGGCATCCTGGGTATTAGTTTATAAACTACGGTTGTAGAAACAACTTCTTCTTATTGATAAAATATTACCAATATTGGTAACAAATAATAAACCAATAAAGTGACTGATTACTGTTAAAAATAACCATATAACACTTTCAGAGTCATGAAATGTAATGAGGTGGCTACATTTTGCAATTTTATGAGCGTTACCTACATAACATGTGCTGTGGAAAGAGTGTGTCCCCCCCCAAATCCATATGTTGAAGCTCTAATTCCAAATATGGTGGTATTTGGAGGTGTGGCCTTTGGGGTTAATTAGGGTTAGGTTAGGTTATGTGGTTGAGGGCCCCATGATGGGACTAATGCCATGTCAGCATACTGCAAGGTGGGTGTATACAAGTCAGAAAGCGGCTCACCAGAACCCAACCTCACTGGCACCCTGATCTCAGACTTCCAACCTCCAGGACTGGGAGAAATAAATGTTGTTGAAACCACCCAGTCTATGGTGTTTTCTTACAGCAGCCTGAGCTGGCTAAGACACAACATGGCTCCAGCAATTTTGTGTGTTTGCTTCCTTTCTGAACTGAGAAGACTGAGATGATGTTAAAACAAGACATTTCCTTAGGTCAAATGTATCCTTTTTATATTGTTGTTGGATTCAACAACTGTTGGTTCTTTATCCTTCACAGTATTCTTACATAGGTACCAACTGCTGGAGATTGTGTTTGAGAGAGAGAGAGAGCGAGAGCGAGAGTTTGTAAGACAGAGATGGAGAGGGAAAGAGATTGAGATTCTAGGTTCTGGTCTCTTTATTGGATCACTCACAAAGGAAATGGGAACTGACATTTATTGGGTCCTTACTATGTACCAGGCACTGTCCCAGACTTTTTACATGTGTTATTTTTCCTGGTCCTTGTAAGAACTTCATTTTATACACAAAGAACCTGAGGCTCAAAGAGGTTTAATAATTTGCCCACAGTTGCACAACTGGTAGAAGGCTGAGTTATAATTTCAAACATGGTTCTGGACTCCAGATTCTAACTTCTTTTCTATAATTTTCGTTGCTTCTATGAGGATTTCTTCCATCTTCACTCAATTCACCAACTGTGGAAGTTATGAGATGGCCTTCACTTAGACCCTGCCTGATTCAGCTGGGGAAATACGACAGGAAACAACCAGATGACACTGTATACATTGACTAGATGACGCAGCATACAGCATGATTGCATAGGATGTAGGCTGTAGGCACATTCATATTTGGAGAAGAGAAGTGCACTGTGGTTAGTGTTAGCTGAGAATACCCTGTGAGGGGACACACACATACACACACACACACACACACACACACACACACACACACACACACACA
>NW_020837957.1:40555501-40642913 GCF_003676395.1 Aethalodelphis obliquidens | reverse complement strand
CACACACACACACACACACACACACACACACACACACACACACACACCTTGAGAGGACCTCCATGGTCTGTGGGATGTTTAGGTGCCAGAGAAGACCGTGGAGGACATGATTCCACACAGAAGTGATTATGAGCGCTGAGAGTAGCAGAGCAGGTGAAGCATCTCCACACCATGCAGGTGAGACCGAGCACTGATGGAGACCACAGGCCAGACTGAAGAGTCTGGCGTCGATCCCGTTAGAGCTCATTTTAGCATAACGTTCAGCTCAGCTTAGCACTTAGAGTGGGGTATGGGAGCTGCTTGTCCATGTCCCAGACGCTAAGCTTTTAGGCTGTGCAAGAAACACTAGCAATTTGGCCAAACCAGGCAAAGCTTATGTTGGGCTCATAGTGTAAATAAGACTAAATTCTAGTTATTTTGTTTTCCGGTTTGGTTTGGATGCACACAAGCTCTGTTTTCTGCAAAGCTGATGATAAATTAAGTATGCTTTCTGTCACAAAAATTGACAAGATTAAGCGTCCCGTGGTCATTGCATTTCTGATTATGGTAGGATCATTAACAAGCAAACATCTGGCCATTATTTCTGATGAATCTGTTCCTTGATATCTCTTGACAAGGAGAGTGGGAGGGGTCAGTGAATTCAAGCACAGATGAACCACATTGCGATGACCCTGGCCGTTGACTCTAGTAGTTGTCGTTAATGAAGCATTTTGCATAATTGATTATTTGAAATCGAAAGATATATCAGTCACATTGTGCCATAGGGCACTTGCATTGTCTCAGAAGCAGAAAAACTACTCAGAGGAATGTGTTTTTGGAGCTGTGGTTGGTGACTCGACAGAGTGGATACGGGGGCTGGGTGTAAAGCATTGATTAGTCACAGGTTCCTGACATCAATCTACGCATAAAGGAGTGAAAAGGAAAAGGTCTTCCCCAGCACTCGGAAAGCCTTGTGCTCAGTGAGGCATCCTCACAGACAGCCTTTTCCAGAGCGCTGGGGACAGACAGCTCCCAGCCTGACTACCTGCCACAGCAGGTGACCGAGACTTGCTGAGTGAACCATCAGGAAGGGCATGCGCCAGGGCAGCCTTCTGCACGGAGTGTGCTATTTCTGGACCCTGCTGCATGGAGGCAAGCTGCTAAGGTACATCATTCTGGAGCCTCTTCTGCCACCTCATCAAGCCATGTGTTCAATTTCAGAGTTCAGAGAGGATGACAAACAACCAAGCAGAATTCTCCTTGAGCTCAGACAGGAGGGCAACTTCTTCCTCAAACCTGTGCCCCTCCAACTCTAAAGATGTGTGCACCAGTTCTGTTCCAGGTGGAAGCATCTTTCCACCTGGCAGCCCTCGGCCCCTGTGCTTCCTCTAGCATCTGAGATTTAGAACCGCTGTCATGAGAGTTGGAAGGGGCATCAGACATCATCCAGATAAGGCCTCCTGTTACAGAATGGGACAATGAGAACTCAGAGAAGTGACTTGCTAGGCACCGTGAAGAGTTGGCAGCAGGTCTGGGATGGAGCACAGAATTATTTCAGCTTTCTTCTGTCTCTTCTACGTACCAACAGGTAATGTGTTAGGTTTGTAGTGACACAAGAACACAGAGATTCAGGGCAGAAGCAATTGCTCTTTAGTACTTCCTCTCATTTCCCTGCTCTACTTTTCCTCCCAATTGTTTGATTCTCCTTTCACAGTACCCCTCTTATCTGTCCCATCCAAGGCATTCAAGTGCCACTACCCTGGTTCAGACAGGAGCAATGTCAGCGATGTTTTGCCCGGCTTCCTGCCTCCAGCCTCTTCCTCTCTAGTCCCCCTTTCACAGTGCTACTTAAATCTGACCTTTGCATCCCTGACAAGGATACTCTGCTGCTCAAAATTTGTCAGTGTCATGTCACTTCTAACAGAGGGAAACCAAGACCCTGAGTATGATATTTAATTTCATCCATTATGTGTTCTCAACTATTAGGTAATGGAAAGTGAGCCAGCCTGGGAAGCTGGGCTGCTGAGGGTCATCTCAGCTTAGCCATTAGCTGTGCAACATGGGAAAGGCGCTTAATCTCTAAGATGCAGCTTCCTCACGTGTGACGTAAGGGGTTAGGACAGGACGAACACTCACGCATTTTCAGGTTGTTCTAATTCTAGTCTCCACACTCACTACTCCCCGTCATGATCCCTGTGCTTTGGTCAGTTGTACTTCTCGTTATTTTCTAACAAAAGCCATTCTTCCTATCATTTAATTTCAGCCTGTTGAAATACTATACATCTTTTAAAATGCAGCTGAAAAGCTACTTGGAGCCATTTCTGACTGCTCAGAGAAACAATGCAAACTCCTGACTGTGTTCTCTTATACCTCAGTCCTGTACTTCTATGACACTTTTTATCATGCCTGTCTGTGCACCCACCTTTTTTTCTTCTTCCTTACAGGTAGATCTGTGTCTTGCTCATCTTTGTTTCCCCTATAATGCCTGGCTCAATGCTTTTCACAAAATCGATGTCCAATAAATATTTGTGGAATTGAACAACTGCAGTTTGTACCAAGAAAAAATGTCTTTTTCTCTCTGGAAACTGATTAGGTGTACCTAAATTCAGCAAGAAAATGTAATGAGATTTAACTGTAACTCACCTGGATATTTATGCTACTTAGCTCATTCAAGTGTTGGGGTATTCATAATTGAACTAGTCTCTTCATTATTGGATAATTTGCCACACATGTATTAATTGGTGGTATCCGTCTTGTCTATTAGTATTTACTTTCATTTTTGTAGGAGGGGGTCTTAGCCTATATCTTATCACATTCCATGGAACTAAACACATCTGACCATATTTGTCAGATGGATGGGAAGGTCCATATAGATTCAATTTGCATGAGGGAACAAGGAATGTCCTAGAAGAGAATTTATCAGATTCAATTTGCATGAGGGAACAAGGAAAGTCCTAGAAGAGAATTTATCCTAAAGGCAGATGGAGTCAGACAGTCTTGGTCAGTAATAAAGACCTAGCAGTCAGGGAGGACATGTCCTTCTGAGAAATGATAATAACGGTAATTAACATTTATTGAATGCTTACCAAGTGTCAGGCATGGTGCTAAGAGCTCTATAAGCATTATCTTGCTTAATCTTCATTCTATCCTATTAAGGTAGGAACTATTATCCATCTTTAAAAAATGAGGAAACTTAGCAAGACATATGTGTCTGGTAAATATTTAATTAGTGACAGAGAAAGAATCAAACCACAATCAGACCCGACAGATTGGTCCGACTCTAGAGCAGCGTTTGGCAAACTACAGGCAAATATGGCTTGTGGCCTGTTTTTCTATGGACTCAGACTAAGAGCATTAGTACATTTCTAAATGGTTGTCGAAAACCAGAACAAAACAAAAACAAAGATTATGTGACAGCAGGCATACGAGGCTCACAAAGCCTGAAATATTTACTCTCTGGCCCTTTGTAGACAACTTTTGCTGAGCCCTGAGTTCTAGCACCAAACCCCATTGCTGCTCAGTATGTCAAGATCTTTAGAATTATCACTGGACTCTTTCCTCATGAGACTTGTCTTTCAAGACTAGGGAGAGAAAGTGTAGCATGTAATACCTTAAAAAGTGATTTTACTGAAGATTCTTTAAGATATCGGGGGATAAGAGTACCACTTTTGTCCATATGTAACAAAATATAGCACAAGGAAAGGACAGAGGCATGGAATACAAGGTGGCTTTTATATCCTAAAGATTACCAGGATTTCGCTGAGCTCTGCTGTGCAGGCCGTGCCACACATCGGTGCTTAGATGTCTGCAGTATGAGGCAGCCTGTGACCATAGACCTGCCTGAGGGAAGATAACACAAGGGAAGAAAGGAGAAGCCAGCTGACAATAGATTTTTATGAACAAACATTACTCAAAACCTAGATTCTATCTAGGGATCTAGGGATGAATAGGTAGAGCACAGGGGATTTTTACAGAGCAGTGAAACTTCTGTATGATACTGCAAATAGTGAATATGTGATACTGTGCATTTATTGAAACCCATAGAACTATACAACACAAAGAGTGAACCTTAATGTAAACTATGGGCTTTGGTTAATAATACTGTATGAATATTGATTTATCAATTGTAAGAACTGCAGCACTTCAAAGCAAGATGTTAATAGAAGGGGAAACTGTACAGAAGGATAGGGTAGAGGATATATGGAAACTATACTTTCTGCCCAATTTTTCTGTAAATCTAAAAAAATAAAGCTTATTAATTAAAAAAAACCCACCTAGATTGTATCAGAAAAAAAATCATTTTAGTTGTTTGGGGAGATGTTTCATAGGTCTATGATCTCATAATAACAGGTGAGATTAAGTCATGAAATGCTATTTATTCTCTTAAGAGAAACTCAATAATGTCCTTCCCAGAAGACTTGTGTGGCCTGGGGAAATCCATTTATTTCCAGTGATCTATGCTTTAACTGCAGACTTGTCAGTTTGAGTGAAAATTATCAGACATTTCTCTTATTAAGAAAAGTGTTTAGTAGTTAATGGAGAAACTCTGTGAATTCATCAAAAAAAAGTTGTTGGAAAAACTTGAACAAATATATCAACAAAAGCAAATGTTTATTAAATTCTCACCAAGCGGCAAATTCTATTGGTACATTAAAAGAAGTTTAAGACATGGCTCTTACCCATAAAACAACAAGCAGTCTCAGTGATGAGATCAAATGTATAGGCATATGAGTAAGAGCACATTTTTTCATTAAAAAATTATTGAATACTCATTAGATGCCAGACACTGTTAAAATCCCTGAAGAAAAACTCCTACTCTGTGGAGGTTATATTTTAATGACAAAAATCAGACAGTCAGCAAAGGAAAAAACATATGAACAAAATAAGTTATGAACAAAATAATTTTATTTCCTTCATGCTATGAAGGAAATAAAATGGGGCCAATGCAATAGTGATTTAGAGTGAGAGCTGGTTTAGATTTTGCCTTCAGAGAAGGCCTCCCAGAGTAGGTGACATTTAAACCAAGATTCGAATTATAAAACAGATTGTATATTAGTATTATAGGCTATGTGCATTGGGGTAGGGAGTGAATTTCTCATTTCCTTTTCTGATTCCTGTGCCCCCGAAGGAAGGAACTGAAACCAAAACCTACAGTCTCCCCATTTGTCGCCTACTTACTCCTCTCCATAGGGAAAAGGAGTGATTTTTCGGATTCCTCCTGATTTAAGAATTTCACTGAAATAAAGTTTACTAGTGGGAATTACTCTGCCACAGCCCTCTTCACTGCCTGAGCCCTGGTATGGCAGGCTCTCTACATTGGCTTAAAGGAAGGATATCTCAGTGGAATCTTCCCTGCAATTTCCTCTGAGTGTCAGCTGCTCTGTTGGCAATGACAGGTAAGTCAGGTTGGGCCTGTTCTTTGAGTCTATTTTCAATTAAGGAGGGGGACAGGAAACCCCACTTCAGCCTCAGGCCTGAAAGCCTCATTATACACTGTAGTTGGTTAATATAGTTTATGCAACACAGTTTGATAAGTTAGACTTTCTTAATTGGCTAGTAAAACTTCTGTATATATTTCTGGAAAGGAGGAGTTGCAAGTGATACCCTGAGTTCTGAGAAAAAAGGAAAAGTATTAAAGAAAGGAAAAAAACTTTTTTTAATTGCAGATAAGAAAAGAATGGTTTGGAATCATAGAACTTATTTTGCTATTGTCTAGAGGTATCTCACTGACACTGCATACATATGTCTATTAACATTATAAAATACGATGATACTAATAATGTACTCTGAGGAAAAAACTGCCCCCTAAAATGACTTTTTAAGACCACACAAACTTTGAATTTAGACCATGGTTTGTTGTTTACCAGTTGTATGTGAACAAGTTACCTAACCCTCTTATCTATTTTTCATTAGCAAAATGGGGATAATATTCTTATTTGGAAAGAATTTTGTGACGATTATCCAGACATTGCCTGACACAATAGGGCTGCTCAATAAATGGTATCTAGTGCTGGTTATCAGGAATCAGCTCACAGTCTCCAGCTCATGAATATACTGACTCCATATGTATTGGAAATATATGCATAACTTGACTGGAGTAGAGTTTTAGGGACTGTTCCTCTACAGGCGTGCACAGACCACGCATCCATCTATCCACTCATTCAATAAATGATGAGAAACTACTAGGTGTTGTGGAGACTCAAAGATAAAGAGGGCTTGACCACTTTTCTTCAGGAATTTCTAATGTAATAGGGAAGATATAGGAGGCTCACAAACAATGATAGAATGCAAAATGCAGTAAGTATTTTAATATGAAGAATGAAAGTGCTATAGGATATCTGAAGACAGGAAAGCAACTTCTTTGTGGCCAACATCCATAGCAGCAGTTAAGGTTTGTGGTGAGCCACTGTACATCAGTAGATATTCTCCCTTAATAACTCCTGGTCCCAATCCTACAGGTTAGAGCAGTGGGTTCCATGTAGCACATAGGTGTTCAAAACAAGCAGAGCCAGGGTTTCTTTCCTCCTTGTGACTACTGTACAATATTTCATTCCAATTTTCCCCAGAGCCAGCATCAAATAAGGAGTCCCATAGAGTCTCTGAGGTATTTAACCAGTGAAATTCTAAATTTAAATACTTTGTCATGTCACATGTTCAAGTTCTTTTTCATGGGTAATTTAGTATAATGAGTGTTTTAGTTTGAGTATCTGAGAGCAGTGAGCTATATAAATATAAAAAGTTATTTTAAAGAATGATTTATTTAATAACCAAAATAAATAATACCTCCAATTTCTTAATTTTTGAAAAATGACTTTTAAATGAAGGGTTGGAGTTTACCTTTCACTTCTTAGGAGTCCCAAAGAGTACTTTGAAAATAAAATTGTATTTTGCAAAAAATAATTCTCTCACTCAAAACTTCAGTTCTTGTAAGATTTCTTTATGTCATTGAAAAAAAAAGAGATTTTTAATGTGACTAATTTGGCTTGTTATCCCATCAGCATTATTTATATAGTTTTCACTAAGTTAGTTAAATTTTAAAGAAAGCAATCTTAAAATTACCTGTTGGATTCATACAGAATAATTACTAGGAGGACAAACTGAGTCCGCTGGTAAAATATTAGTTGTATGGACTGTTATTATCAGTATCTTTTTTGGAGAATTAAAGGATTTTTGAACACTTAGATTTACTACTGCTGATATCAACTCAAGGAATTAAGCAACAGCACAGGTCTGGGATCAATAATTCATGAATGTCACTTAGCTTGCCATTCTGTAAAGCAGAGTGGTTTTGGCCCAACAGGGATGTTTTAAGTGACCCTGAGTCAATACTCAGTATATAGGGTGTTGGTTGAAAGTGTAATTTCTGGAGTCAGACTGGCGGGATTCAGATTCTGTGGCCCTACCCATACCAACAGTAAGATCTTGCTTAAATTTCCTATGAATCACATTCTCATGTATAAAATGGGAGAGGTGGGAGAGGATAATTGCTTCATCTCATGCAGTTTTGGTATGTAAAAATTAAATAAATAAATCACTAAGAACAGTACCAAACACATAATGAGTGTTAATTACCAATAATCCCCAACAGCTCTGTATGATGGCTGGTTAAACTAAAAGATTCTGGCTACCAATTCTGAGTCATGGGAAGGGTTTTTTGTTTGTTTGTTTGTTTGTTTTTGTTTTGTGGGTTCTTTTCTTTCTTTTTTTTCCCAGACCAAATAGCACTTCTTGAATATCAGCTCAGTGTCCTACAATTCAACTCAATTCTGACACCATCTACCAGGAGATACCATCAGATTCCACTGGTTAAGGGCTCAGTCTTATAAGACTGTCCATTTCAGACATCATTCTCAAGTCCAGATTGTCACCTGTGCTTCTCACTGACTGGCTATAGATTGGAGGTTCCAAGGACTCCCTTTTCTGATTAATTTGCTAGAGTGGCTCACAGAACTCAGAGAAACATTTTATTTACTAGCTCACTGACTTATTATAAAAGGATATAACCCAAAAACATCCAGATGGAAGAGAAACCTAGGGCAATGTATGGGGAAAGGGCACTAAGCCTCTTTGCCCTCTCCCAGTGTGCCTGGAAACCAGGCTGCATCCTTGGGTGCTTTCCAAAGGTCCCCTCATTAACATAATGAAAGACACCTTTATATCTCTCATCACTTAGGAAATTCCAATGGTTTTAGGAGCTTTAGGGACAAAGACCACATATATATTTCTCATTATAAATCACAATATCACATTATCATTACCCCCACTCTACAGATGAAAAAAACTGAAAAGTATAAACGTAAAATGATTTGTCCCTAAACTCAGGGTTTAGAAGCTAGCAACAGATGAACCTAAAGTGTTTGACCTTAAAGCTTATTCAGACAGAAAGAACAGTAATAAGTTTGAGGTTTTCAAGTTGCTTTTAGTGCAGTGCTGGTCCCCATGTATGAAACAATCCCCAGATGTTTTACACTTGTTAATACACACTTCATGCTGCAGGTGGAAAAGGTAAGTGCTAGAATGATACAAATGGAGGATAAAAGGTGTCAGAATGTTATTTTAGAAATATAGCAATGTAAGTGAGGGAGAGAAGAGGCTGTATAGAACAGGTCAAAAAAATAAGCACACAGACATGATATTATATGCCAGCCTATCTGAGTTTGAGATAAATCCAAAAAGTAAGTAATGCATTCGTTTTCCTGCTGGGCTTAAGATGAAGGTTTATTAAAAACTTGAAATTTTATGAATATAAAATTGTGGTATCTACCATGTTTTTGCCATGAAACCACTACTTGCTTTTTATTCACTGAAGAATTCTCTATAGTGTATATTGTAGTTTCTAACAGCAAGAACTGCTGGTGTTTTCCTCTAGACTCCTGGCCCCAAACTCTAAAGAGTCTAACCAGAAGAAGAAAAATATGATTATCTTTGCAGTAGAATAATACTGTAAACAGATGGAATGTTTTAAAGTATTATTTTTTAGAGGGAGAAAGTTGGGGAAAGAAAAACAGTGACTTGAGATAAACAACAACAATAAAGGTACACATTTGGTCAATCATTTTGACCCTGTTATCATGTACTTGCACATTTTCTAAGTTCTGTCTAAGTCTGGGTCAGATTTTAGGCCTGCCTGATCTCAGAGATGGAACTCACTACTAAGGAATTCCATGTATGCTGAATTCCATACTGAATGGTCTGGAAGTCACATTGCTTCATACAATTAACAGAAAAATTAGTATTATTAAGTTATTTTGGCAAAGACTGGCAAGTTGTTTCAGAATTTGTTTCTCTTTCTTCCTGAGTCCACAGATTAACTACACTTCTAGTTTCTCTTGGGTACGTACGGTCGAGTGACTGAATTTTGTCCATTGGAATGTGGGCAAGACCAATAGATGTCACTTCTAGCCTTGATTTATGGAAATCTTCTATGTGATCCTATTCTCTCTCTTTTCCCTTCTGCTGGTTGAATGAAGAGGGTGCTGAGGCCTTAAAGGTGATGGAGGCCACCTGTAGAATAACCCTAGGTTCCTGAATGTTGGCATAAACAGAGCAACACCCAATGCCCAACATCAATTTGACTTTATGTGAGAGAGAAATTAACTTCTCTTGGATTAAGTCTTTGAGATTTGGGGGTTAATCTTCTCCTTTGGTGGAAGCTGTGATGATCCTTCTTCAAGAAGGGCCTTCTGCAGAAATGAAGGACTTATTCCTAGGGAAGGTTGCTATCAGACAGCCCCCCACCACATCAGCCATCTTTGAGGATGCCTGGACTAAAGAGCTTTGTCTTATCAAAGGTCATACTCCCTTGTAGGAGTGGATTTTATCCAATCACTTGTGAACAAGCTGGTTCAAAGGTGAACAAACTCCTCAGCTCAACTAGGGATAACTCTAAAAAGCCATCTCGGTGGCAGAGCACCTATGAGGCGGGCTGAGGACTTTACTGAGACTTCATTATAGAACAGTTTCTTCTACCCAGTTCTCCTGTCTTCCTTTCCCTTCCACAGGTATCAGTGTCAAGAATTCTCTCTTTAGAGAAATATGCTGCATGGCAACTTCCATCTGAGTCTGCAAGGAGTTCACAGCAATTAAAGAATCTCAGATACACATTCCTTTTATATGGACCTTCTGCCTTTTCCCACACAGCATTTCTTTACATATCAGGAATTTTAATATTTACTTATTTAGAACCCAAATCTTTCCTACCTTGGGCTTTAATTGTAACACAAGTGAAAAGTTGAAATGAAAAATGAAAAATCTTAATTCAAAATTAATTCCAGACGGTAAGTTTATTGGTTTCAGCTCAGGCTTTAGTCTCTGATTGACCTGATCAAAACCCCAGATCTCATTCTTGCTCCTGTGAGAAATTAGGGCTCTTCTTAGCTTCTATGATCTTTTGTGTCTTCATTTATAAAATAGGATAATATTAGTATCTATTCACAGTGTTATTGAGAAGATTAAATACAATTACATATTCGGAACATAATGTGTCCTTAATAATGGTAGACTATCATAATTTAGTCTTAGTTTATCCTTTAGCCTTATTTATTCTTACTGCCTATACTAGAGGCATACTTGGTTAAATAACTTGCCACCCAGCTATACAATCCTGCGTTCTACCACAATGGAATACTCTTATGCTTTGCATGTTCTGCTCACCCTTCAGGGTCTACCTGAATTGCATCCTCCTTAGAAGTTCATGGTACCTCTATCTGGGTAAAATATTTCCCTTTCTTGAACTCTTGTAACAATTTACCTTCACTTTTCTTATGACATCTATGTGCCATCTCTGCTACTAGATTGTAAGCAGCTCAAAGTTAAATCCCATGTCTGATTTATCTTTACATTTGCTTAAGCCCTAGCACAGTTCCTTGCATAAAGACCTCAATAAATATTCATTGCATAATTGCATGCGTGAATTAGGTCAGCATAATGTCCTCACCTTAAATTTGCATATATGCAAAATGAAATTCCAACCCATAATTACCCAGAACAGAGTCTTATATCAGAGTTGTCATGTTGTATATGGTTTCCAACAGAAAAGATTCTCACAGACAGAATGCCAACAGACTGTTATGGTTATTTTTATTAGAGGGAATAAAAATGCAGCTAAAGTTAGAAGTAAGCAAATATGAAATATCAGTAAAATCATTTATTTACCTATCAAATACTTATAATGGCTTGTATCATGTGACAGACATTTTTCTAAGAACTGTCTAAATATTAAATCGTTTCATCTTCATAACAACCTGGTGAAGTCCGTGCTGCTGTTAGTCTCATTATACAGATGAACAAAGGGAGGTACAGAGAGTTTTCAGTTATGTGCTCAAAAATATTCAGATAAAAAATGGCAGAGCCAGGTACTAAAGCCTGTTACACTCATCTGCCTTCTACCTCTTTGGAGTCAATCTCACTGCACCCCACCAAGATTTGCTGCTGCTTCCCCTGCTTTTGTCTCATGCTAAAGTGATTTTTTATTGGCTGGTAAGAATTATGTTCCAACCACTGCACATGGATTTCTGATAAGAAAAGTTTATGCTTTATGTGATTGGTTTGTAAAAGATAAGTCAGAAAAATGACCAAACAGAAGGAGTAACTGGCATTATAATCAGTGCTAGGAGCACAGTATGTGGACTAAATAAATGCTTCTTGAATGAACAAATTAGACAAGAAGAGAATGTGTTCTTGTTAGTGAGCCATAGAGTAATCCCAGATGTATGTGGGTAGTTAGCTGCAGACTCATATGCTTGTAATTTTATGCCTTTTTTAAAAAAGATAAATCAATGGACAATGTGCTCAGAGCCTAGATAGATCATTTCTTAAATCTCAATCTAAAAATATACTAATTGTATCACTGTGTAAGTGTTTAGAACTCACATGTCTAAGAGGACTCAGACTTCTCAGACAGGAGGCATTGCTTTCCTGTAACTGATAATACAATTACAATACAATAGATTTTAACCATTCCAGGAGAAATTATAACTATAAGAAAAACAGAAATTGGCTGATTTTTCATAGTATAGTTCTCAAGGAATAAAGGAATTCCCAGAAGAATATATGCAATATGACATATTTTTTATACAGTTCAAAGGCAAGTATACATCTATATGTGATAAAGTAGAAGAAAGCCAACAAGGGAATGATAAAAACAAAATTCAGTATAGAGGTTACTCTGGCACAGTGGGGAATGGGAGGAGTGGAATAAGAAATAATACAGAGATAGATATGAGCTACTGGTAATATTCTATTCTTAGGTGGTTTGATGGGTTCATAGAATTACATTCAGTAAATAAGCAAATAAATAAAATTCAAAAGGGCATTAATGACCAGTGATGATAATGTTCATGAGTAAAAGATTATGCTTAATTTATTCCTATGCCCTGATACAATAACAATAAAAAGTAAACTATCTTAAAAATAGACATATATATATATTATAAATGATATTTAACAGATTTTTTAAATGTGTCAGGGGTGCATAAAGCTAAGAGAGGTCAGTGTCTTACCAATTTTAATGATTAATGATAAATTAAAATGTAAGGGTGGAGGTGGTTTGATAAAACCTAGACAAAGGAAAGTGGAAGATTTCATTCATTTATTCACCCCTCTATTTATCCACTCAGCAACCTTTTATTGAGCACTAGCTATTGCTCTGGAACAATTCTGTAGGTAGTAGATGAAGTGGAAGACATATATAGATGAATACAGCTAATTCATTTATTCCTTCTTCTATTCAGCCAAACGGTCTTCATATACTGCATGTTATATGATAGGCAGTGACTGAGGTGCTGATGATACAATGGTTAGTAAGATAGACTGTCTCTGCTTGAATTCTGGTAGGTAAGGCATATATTTTTAGGTAATTGTTATAAAGTGTGATGAGCATTATGATAGCAGAAATATAGGATGCTAACAGAGAGCCATGGGAACAGAAGGAACAAGAATGTGTCTATTTACCTTAATGCCTATGAAAATCACAAGGGAGATAATAGTTGAGAGAGGTCTTAAAGGCTGAATAGGAGCTTACTTGGCAGAGATGAGAATGGACATTCAGGTAGATTGATCAGATTGTAGAAAGCATGAAAATAAAACAAAAAGATAGCAGGTTGCTTTTAGAAAAAGCAAATAGCTTGATATGACTAGGACATGGAGTACACTGGAAAGAAGTATTTGGATTACATTTTTGAGAGAGGTTATATGCTATCCTAGAGGACTGCATATCATGCTAAAGAGATGAACTTTGTTTTATAGCAACAGAGAAATACAGATATTTGTGTTGTACAAATAAAGAAGGTCAGAGTGGCGAGAGACAGAGAATTCAGTTAGCAAGCAGTGGAAATTACCCAGGCAAGAGTTGTAAATAGTTCATATTTCCAGGTCTTTAATACTGAAAGGATGTGTCCAGAGTGAATAAAATTGTTCCTAATACTGAAGCAAAGAGTTTTCACCCTAAGGAATCAAACATATGTGTCCTCATGTTTGTGTCTGTGTGTGGTGGTGGGTGGGATAATATGTAGAGTGAAACAATTACTAAAAAAAAAAAAAAAATTAAGCCACAATGCAAGATGGTATGTGTCTAAATGCCTCCATAGGATGAGAGAGAGAGAGAGAGAGGTTTAGGATAGGATGGAGGGGGGGGGAGAGAGACAGAGAGAGAGAGAGAGAGGTTTAGGATGGAAGGGATAATTTCAGTGCAAAGTTGTTTTTAAGATGAGAGAAGACTTAGGTAAGCCTGAAGAAAGAGAGAGGACCCAGTGAACAGGGAGAAACTGGAGCTACTAAGAAAGATGAGATAAATATGGAAGGAACGTTTCTCATGAATTAAAAAGGGTTGGGATTTATAACTGTGGTGGAGCAGTTAGATAAAAGGAAAAACTTCTGTTCCTGTGAAGGTGAAAATGGATGAGTAGATATGGATAATGGTCACCATTTGGAGAACTGAGGTGCAGGATAGTTAGGGAGCTCAGTATCCTTAATAAAGTCTGAAATTGAGGCCATCTGCTAAGAGAGAAGTGGTGAGATTTTAGATGTTAAAGAATTAGATGACTGCAGTATCAAGGGGTCAATTGTAATCAAGTTTCTTAATAATCTGTGCTTAAGTTATCAGAGTCTCAGTGGCAATGGAGAGTAGTACATTTAGTGAATGAGAGAAGATGCGAGAGTACATTGCAAAGAAGTTATTAGAGGCCTATAAAGAAAAAACGTGACAGTGAGGTCTAAGATATGGTCAAGTTTGTGCATGAATGATGCAGGGTGGAGGAGGCTGTTGGTTGATGGACGGAGAGGCCACAAACTGAGGTTGAAAGCTGACTGGTTCATGGCATGGATGTAAATGTCAGTAAGAAAGAAAGGAAAGATTAGGCTGGAAAGGTAATGTGTATATAATCATAAAAGTAAAATTAGGTTCTCTGGGGTTTAGGAAATTGTGGTAATAAAAGAAGAACATTGTAAAATGCATTGGGATAGTAAAAGAAATGATAGATCACAAAATTTTTCAAAAGCTGAGAGTAGCTACTTCTAATCTATGTTCATATTCAGCTTCCTGGCCTCTAAACCTGCATTCTTCTTCAGATAATCAAGATAATGTATTTACATGGACTTCTATTTTTAGTTTTTGTTATATTTACATTAATAAAACAAATGTAAAAATGTAGCTATGTGGTAAGTAGTATTGTTAACTACTTATCTCAGGTACCTTGTCATATTTGGTCCATACCAGTCCCCTCCATTGTTTCATTTATTTAATGATTCCATTGTATCTCCATTCCTAGTTCCCATCTTCCTCCCTTTCTTTACCATATGCCAAATTTCAAATGTACATAACATGAATCTTTTCATTTGCATGTACTCTTACAGAACGTGTACTGCTGTTTAGTATGTAATTTTAATTAACATAAAATAGCATTATGTAATATATTTTGTTCAATACTTTTCACTGAGTGATGCCTTTAATTCCACCTAGATTGTTATGATTACATCTATTTTTTTAATATCTTTATTGGAGTATAATTGCTTTACAATGGTGTGTTAGTTTCTGCTTTATAACAAAGTGAATCAGCTATACATATACATATATCCCCATATCTCTTCCCTCTTGCATCTCCCTCACACCCTTGCTATCCCAACCCTCTAGATGGTCACAAAGCACTGAGCTGACCTCCGCTCAATGTGGCTGCTTCCCACTAGCTATCTATTTTACATTTGGTAGCGTATATATGTCCATGCCACTCTCTCACTTCATCCCAGCTTACCTTTCCCCCTCCCCATATCCTCAAGTCCATTCTCTACATCTGTGTCTTTATTCCTGTCCTGCCCCTAGGTTCTTCAGAACCATTTTTTTTTTTAGATTCCATATACCTGTGTTAACATACAATATTTGTTTTTCTCTTTCTGACTTACTTCACTCTGTATGACAGATTCTAGGTCCATCCAACTCAATACAAATAACTCAATTTCGTTCCTTTTTATGGCAGGGTAATATTCCACTGTATATATGTGCCACATCTTCTTTATCCATTCATCTGTCGATGAACACTTAGGTGGTTTCCATGTCCTGGCTATTGTAAATAGAGCTGCGATGAATATTGTGGTACATGACTCTTTTTGAATTATGGTTTTCTCAGGGTATATGCCCAGTAGTGGGATTGCTGGGTCATATGGTAGTTCTATTTGTAGTTTTTTAAGGAACCTCCATACTGTTCTCTATAGTGGCTGTATCAATTTACATTCCCACCAACAGTGCAAGAGAGTTCCCTTTTATCCACATCCTCTCCAGCATTTATTGATTATAGATTTTTTGATGATGGCCATTCTAACTGATGTGAGGTGATACCTCTTGTAGTTTTGATTTGCATTTCTCTAATGATTAGTGATGTTGAGCATCCTTTCATGTGTTTGTTGGCAATCTGTATATCTTCTTTGGAGAAGTGTCTATTTAGGTCTTCTGCCCATTTTTGGATTGGGTTGTTTGTTTTTATGATATTGAGCTGCATGAGCTGCTTGTAAATTTTGGATATTAATGCTTTGTCAGTTGCTTCATTTGAAAATATTTTCTCCCGTTCCAAGTGTTATCTTTTTGTCTTGTTATGGTTTCCTTTGCTGTGCAAAAGCTTTTAAGTTTCATTAGGTCCCATTTGTTTATTTTTGTTTTTATTTCCATTTCTCTAGGAAGAGGGTCAAAAAGGATCTTACTGTGATTTATGTCATAGAGTGTTCTGCCTATGTTTCCCCCTAGTAGTTTTATAGGGTCTGGCCTTACACTTAGGTCTTTAATCCATTTTGAGTTTATTTTTCTGTATGGTGTTAGGGAGTGTTCTTTTTTTTTTTTTTTTTTAACATCTTTATTGGAGTATAATTGCTTTACAATGGTATGTTAGTTTCAGCTTCACAACAAAATGAATCAGTTATATATATACATATATTCCCATATCTCTTCCCGCTTGCGTCTCCCTCCCTCCCACCCTCCCTATCCCACCCCTCCAGGTGGTCACAAAGCACCGAGCTGATCTCCCTGTGCTATGCGGCTGCTTCCCACTAGCTATCTACCTTACATTTGGTAGTGTATATATGTCCATGCCTCTTTATCGCTTTGTCACCGTTTACACTTCCCCCTCCCCATAGCCTCAAGTCCATTCTCTAGTAAGTCTGTGTCTTTATTCCTGTTTCACCCCTAGGTTTTTCATGACATTTTTTTTTTTTAAATTCCATATATATGTGTTAGCATACAGTATTTGTCTCTCTCTTTCTGACTTACTTCACTCTGTATGACAGACTCTAGGTCTATCCACCTCATTACAAATAGCTCAATTTCGTCTCTTTTTATGGCTGAGTAATATTCCATTGTATATATGTGCCACATCTTCTTTATCCATTCATCCGATGATGGACACTTAGGTTGTTTCCATCTCTGGGCTATTGTAAATAGAGCTGCAATGAACATTTTGGTACATGACTCTTTTTGAATTATGGTTTTCTCAGGGTATATGCCCAGTAGTGGGATTGCTGGGTCATATGGTAGTTCTATTTGTAGCTTTTTAAGGAACCTCCATACTGTTCTCCACAGTGGCTGTATCAATTTACATTCCCACCAACAGTGTAAGAGGGTTCCCTTTTCTCCACACCCTCTCCAGCATTTATTGTTTCTAGATTTTTTGATGATAGCCATTCTGACTGGTGTGAGATGATATCTCATTGTAGTTTTGATTTGCATTTCTCTCATGATTAGTGATGTTGAGCATTCTCTCATGTGTTTGTTGGCACTCTGTATATCTTCTTTGGAGAAATGTCTATTTAGGTCTTCTGCCCATTTTTGGATTGGGTTGTTTGTTTTTTTGTTATTAAGCTGCATGAGCTGCTTATAAATTTTGGAGATCAATCCTTTGTCAGTTGCTTCATTTGCAAATATTTTCTCCCATTCTGAGGGTGGTCTTTTGGTCTTCTTTATGGTCTCCTTTGCTGCGCAAAAGCTTTTAAGTTTCATTAGGTCCCATCTGTTTACTCTTGTTTTTATTTCCATTACTCTAGGAGGTGGGTCAGAAAGAATCTTGCTGTGATTTATGTCATAGAGTGTTCTGCCTATGTTTTCCTCTAAGAGTTTGATAGTTTCTGGCCTTACATTTAGGTCTTTAATCCATTTTGAGCTTATTTTTGTGTATGGTGTTAGGGAGTGATCTAACTTCATACTTTTACATGTAGCTGTCCAGTTTTCCCAGCACCACTTATTGAATAGGCTGTCCTTTCTCCACGGTACATTTCTGCCTCCTTTGTCAAAGATAAGGTGACCATATGTGCGTGGGTTTATCTCTGGGCTTTCTATCTGTTCCATTGATCTATCTTTCTGTTTTTGTGCCAGTACCATACCGTTTTGATAACTGTAGCTTTGTAGTATAGTCTGAAGTCTGGGAGCCTGATTCCTCCAGTTCCTTCTTTCGTTCTCAAGATTGCTTTGGCTATTCGGGGTCTTTTGTGTTTCCATACAAATTGCAAAATTTTTTGTTCTAGTTCTGTGAAAAATGCCAGTGGTAGTTTGATAGGGATTGCATTGAATCTATAGATTGCTTTCGGTAGTAGAGTCATTTTCACAATGTTGATTCTTCCAATCCAAGAACATGGTATATCTCTCCATCTATTTGTATCATCTTTAATTTCTTTCATCAGTGTCTTATAATTTTCTGCATACAGATCTTTTGTCTCCTTAGGTAGGTTTATTCCTAGATATTTTATTCTTTTTGTTGCAATGGTAAATGGGAGTGTTTTCTTGATTTCACTTTCAGATTTTTCATCATTACTATATAGGAATGCCAGAGATTTCTGTGCATTAATTTTGTATCCTGCCACTTTACCAAATTCATTGATTAGCTCTAGTAGTTTTCTGGTAGCATCTTTAGGGTTCTCTATGTATAGGATCATGTCATCGGCAAACAGTGACAGCTTTACTTCTTCTTTTCCGATTTGGATTCCTTTTATTTCCTTTTCTTCTCTGATTGCTGTGGCTAAAACTTCCAAAACTATGTTGAATAAGAGTGGTGAGAGTGGGCAACCTTGTCTTGTTCCTGATCTTAGTGGAAATGCTTTCAGTTTTTCGCCATTGAGGATGATGTTTGCTGTGGGCTTGTCATATATGGCCTTTATTATGTTGAGGAAAGTTCCCTCTATGCCTACTTTCTGCAGGGTTTTTATCATAAATAGGTGTTGAATTTTGTCAAAAGCTTTCTCTGCATCTATTGAGATGATCATATGGTTTTTCTCCTTCAGTTTGTTAATATGGTTTATCACATTGATAGATTTGCGTATATTGAAGAATCCTTGCATTCCTGGAATAAACCGCACTTGATCATGGTGTATGATCCTTTTAATGTGCTGTTGGATTCTATTTGCTAGTATTTTGTTGAGGATTTTTGCATCTATGTTCATCAGTGATATTGGCCTGTAGTTTTCTTTCTTTGTGACATCCTTGTCTGGTTTTGGTATCAAGGTGATGGTGGCCTCGTAGAAGGAGTTTGGGAGTGTTCCTCCCTCTGCTATATTTTGGAAGAGTTTGAGAAGGATAGGTGTTAGCTCTTCTCTAAATGTTTGATAGAATTCGCCTGTGAAGCCATCTGGTCCTGGGCTTTTCTTTGTTGGAAGATTTTTAATCACAGTTTCAATTTCAGTGCTTGTGATTGGTCTGTTCATATTTTCTATTTCTTCCTGATTCAGTCTTGGCAGGTTGTGCATTTCTAAGAATTTGTCCATTTCTTCCAGATTGTCCATTTTATTGGCATAGAGTTGCTTGTAGTAATCTCTCATGATCTCTTTTATTTCTGCAGTGTCAGTTGTTACCTCTCCTTTTTCATTTCTAATTCTATTGATTTGAGTCTTCTCCCTTTTTTTCTTGATGAGTCTGGCTAGTGGTTTATCTATTTTGTTTATCTTCTCAAAGAACCAGCTTTTAGTTTTATTGATCTTTGCTATTGTTTCCTTCATTTCTTTTTCATTTATTTCTGATCTGATTTTTATGATTTCTTTCCTTCTGCTAGCTTTGGGGTTTTTTTGTTCTTCTTTCTCTAATTGCTTGAGGTGCAAGGTTAGGTTGTTTATTCGAGATGTTTCCTGCTTCTTAAGGTGGGCTTGTATTGCTATAAACTTCCCCCTTAGAACTGCTTTTGCTGCATCCCACAGGTTTTGGGTCGTTGTGTCTCCATTGTCATTTGTTTCTAGGTATTTTTTGATTTCCTCTTTGATTTCTTCAGTGATCACTTCATTATTAAGTAGTGTATTGTTTAGCCTCCATGTGTTTGTATTTTTTACAGATCTTTTCCTGTAATTGATATCTAGTCTCATGGCGTTGTGGTCAGAAAAGATACTTGATACAATTTCAATTTTCTTAAATTTACCAAGGCTTGATTTGTGACCCAAGATATGATCTATCCTGGAGAATGTTCCATGAGCACTTGAGAAAAATGTGTATTCTGTTGTTTTTGGATGGAATGTCCTATAAATATCAATTAACTCCATCTCGTTTAATGTATCATTTAAAGCTTGTGTTTCCTTATTTATTTTCATTTTGGATGATCTGTCCATTGGTGAAAGTGGGGTGTTAAAGTCCCCTACTATGAATGTGTTACTGTCGATTTCCCCTTTTATGGTTGTCAGTATTTGCCTTATGTATTGAGGTGCACCTATGTTGGGTGCATAAATATTTACAATTGTTATATCTTCCTCTTGGATCGATCCCTTGATCATTATGTAGTGTCCTTCTTTGTCTCTTCTAATAGTCTTTGTTTTAAAGTCTATTTTTTCTGATATGAGAATTGCTACTCCAGCTTTCTTTTGGTTTCCATTTGCATGAAATACCTTTTTCCATCCCCTTACTTTCAGTCTGTATGTGTCTCTAGGTCTGAAGTGGGTCTCTTGTAGACAGCAAATATATGGGTCTTGTTTTTGTATCCATTCAGCCAATCTGTGTCTTTTGGTGGGAGCATTTAAGGGAGTGTTCTAATTTCATTCTTTTACATGTACCTGTCCAGTTTTCCCAGCACCACTTATTGAAGAGACTGTCTTTTCTCCATTTTATATTCTTGCCTCCTTTATCAAAAATAAGGGGACCATATGTGTGTGGGTTTATTTCTGGGCTTTCTATCCTGTTCCATTGATCAATATTTCTATTTTTGTGCCAGTACCATACTGTCTTGGTTACTGTAGCTTTGTAGTATATTCTGAAGTCAGGGAGCCTGATTACTCCAGCTCCATTTTTCTTTCTCAAGATTGCTTTGTCTACGTGGGTCTTTTGTGTTTCCATACAAATTGTGCAGTTTTTTGTTCTAGTTCTGTGAAAAATACCATTGGTAGTGTGAGAAGTATTGCAATGAATCTGTAGATTGCTTTGGGTAATATAGTCATTTTCACAATGTTGATTCTTCCAATCCAAGAACATGGTATATCTCTCCATCTGTTTGTATCATCTTTAATTTCTTTCATCAATGTCTTATAGTTTTCTGCATACAGGTCTTTTGTCTCCTTAGGTAGGTTTATTCCTAGGTATTTTTTTCTTTTTGTTGCAATGGTAAATGGGAGGGTTTCCTTAATTTCTCTTTCAGATTTTTCATCATTAGTGTATAGAAATGCAAGAGATTTCTGTGCATTAATTTTGTATCCTGCTACGTTACCAAGTTCATTGATTAGCTCTAGTAGTTTTCTGGTAGCATCTTTAGGGTTCTCAATGTATAGTATCATGTCATCTGCAAACAGTGACAACTTTACTTCTTCTTTTCCAATTCGGATTCCTTTTTCTTCTCTGATTGCTGTGGCTAAAACTTCCAAAACTATGTTGAATAATAGTGGTGAGAGTGGGCAACCTTGTCTTGTTCCTGATCTTAGAGGAAATGGTTTCAGTTTTTCACCATTAAGAATGATGTTGGCTATGAGTTTGTCATATATGGTATTTATTTTGTTGAGGTAGGTTCCCTCAATGCCTACTTTCTGGAGGGTTTTTGTCATAAATGAATGTTGAATTTTGCCAAAAGCTTTTTCTCCATCTATTGAGATAATCATAAGGTTTTTCTCCTTCAATTTGTTAATATGGTTTATCACATTGATTAATTTGCATATACTGAAGAATCCTTGCATTCCTGAGATAAACCCCACTTGATCATGGTGTATGATCCTTTTAATGTGCTGTTGGATTCTGTTTGCTAGTATTTTGTTGAGAATTTTCACGTCTATGTTCATCAGTGATGTTAGCCTGTATTTTTCTTTCTTTGTGACATCTTTATATGGTTTTGGTATCAGGGTGATGGTGGCCTCATAGAATGAGTTTTGGAGTGTTCCTCACTCTGCTATATTTTGGAAGAGTTTGAGAAAGATAGGTGTTAGCTCTTCTCTTAATGTTTGGTAGAATTCGACTGTGAAGTCCTGGGCTTTTGTTTGTTGGAAGATTTTTAATCACAGTCTCTATTTCAGTGCTTGTGATTGTTCTGTTTATATTTTCTCTTTCTTTCTGGTTCAGTCTCAGAAGGTTGTGCTTTTCTAAGAATTTGTCCATTTCATCCAGGTTGTCCATTTTATTGGCATATAGTTTCTTGCAGTAATCTCTCATGATCCTTTTTATTTCTGCAGTGTCAGTTGTTATTTCTCCTTTTACATTTCTAACTCTATTGTTTTGAGTCTTCTTCCTTTTTTTCTTGATGACTCTAGCTAATGGTTTATCAATTTTGTTTATCTTCTCAAAGAACCAGCTTTTAGTTTTATTGATCTTTGCTATTGTTTCCTTCATTTCTTTTTCATTTATTTCTGATCTGATCTTTATGATTTCTTTCCTTCTGCTAACTTTGGGATTTTTTATTCTTCTTTCTCTAATTGTTTTACGTGTAAGATTAGGCTATTTATTTAAGATGTTTCTTGTTTCTTGAGGTAGGATTGTATTGCTATGAGCTTCCCTTTTAGAACTTCTTTTGCTGTATGCCATAGGTTTTGGGTCATTGTGTTTTCATTGTTATTTGTTTCTAGGTATTTTTTGATTTCCTCTTGATTTCTTCAGTGATCTCTTGGTTATTTAGTAGTGTATTGTTTAGCCTCCATGTGTTTGTAGTTTTTACAGATTTTTTCCTGTAATTGATATCTAGTCTCATAGCGTTGTGGTCAGAAAAGATATTTTATACAATTTCAATTTTCTTAAATTTACCAAGGCTTGATTTGTGATAAAGATATGATCTATTCTGGAGAATGTTCCATGAGCACTTGAGAAAAAACTGTACTCTGTTGTTTTTGGATGGAATGTCCTATAAATATCAATTAAGTCCATCTTGTTTAATGTGTCATTTAAAGCTTGTGTTTCCTTATTTATTTTCATTTTAGATGATCTGTCCATTGGTGAAAGTGGGATGTTAAAGTCCCGTACTATGATTGAGTTACTGTAAATTTCCCCTTTTATGGCTGTTAGCATTTGCCTTATGTAGTGAGGTGCTCCTATGTTTGGTACATAAATATTTACATTTGTTATATCTTCTTCTTGGATTGACCCCTTGTTCCTTATGCAGTGTCCTTCTTTATCTCTTGTGATAGTGTTTATTTTAAAGTCTATTTTGTCTGATATGAGAATTGCTACTCCAGCTTTCTTTTGATTTCCATTTTCATGGAATATCTTTTTCCATCCCCTCAGTTTCAGTCGTATGTGTCCCTAGGTCTGAAGTGAGTCTCTTGTAGACAGCATATATATGGGTGTTGTTTTTGTATCCATTCAGCCAGTCTATGTCTTTTGGTTGGAGTATTTAATTCATTTACATTGAAGGTAATTATTGATATGTGTCTTCCTATTACCATTTTCTTAGTTGGTTTGGGTCTGTTATTGTAGGTCTTTTCCTTTTCTTGTGTTTCCTGCCTAGAGAAGTTCCTTTAGCATTTTTTGTAAAGCTAGTTTGGTTGTGCTGAATTCTCTTAACTTTTGCTTGTCTTTAAAGATTTTAATTTCTCCTTTCATCACCTTAGATATGTCCTGCCACTCCTTTCTGGCTTGCAGATTTTCTGCTGAAAGATCAGCTCTTAGCCTTATGGGGTTTCCCTTGTATGTTATTTGTTGCTTTTCCCTTGCTGCTTTAATATTTTTTCTTTGTATTTAATTTTTGGTAGTTTGATTAATATGTGTCTTGGTGTGTATCTCCTTGGATTTATCCTGTATGGGACTCTCTGTGCTTCCTAGAATAATTGACTATTTCCTTTCCCATATTAGGGAAGTTTTCAACTATAACCTCTTCAAATATTTTCTCAGTTCCTTTCTTTTTCTCTTCTTCTTCTGGGACCCCTATAATTCAAATGTTGGTGCGTTTAATGTTGTCCCAGAGGTCTCTGAGATTGTCCTCAATTCTTCTCATTCTTTTTTCTTTATTCTGCTCTGCATTAGTCATTTCCCCTATTTTATCTTCCAGGCCACTCTTCCGTTCTTCTGCCTCAGTTAATCAATCAGGTATTGATTCTTTCTAGAGAATTTGTAATTTCATTTATTGTGTTGTTCATCATTGTTCATTTGCTCTTTAGTTCTTCTAAGTCCTTGTTAAACATTTCTTGTATTTTCTCCATTCTATTTCCAAGATTTTGGATCATCTTTACTATCATTATTCTGAATTCTTTTTCAGGTAGACTGCCTATTTCCTCTTCATTTGTTTGGTCTGGTGGGTTTTGATCTTCCTCCTTCATCTGCTGCATATTTCTCTGTCTTCTCATTTTGCTTAACTTACTGTGTTTGGGGTCTCCTTTTTGCAGGCTGCATGTTCGTAGTTCCTGTTGTTTTTGGTGTCTGGTCCCAGTGGCTAAGGTTGGTTCAGTGGGTTGTGTAGGCTTCCTTGTGGAGGGGACTTGTGCCTGTGTTCTGGTGGGTAAGGCTGGATCTTGTCTTTCTTTTGGGCAGGGCTGCCTCCAGTGGTGTGTTTTGGGGTATCTGTGATGTTATTAGGATTTTAGGCAGCCTCTCTGCTAATGGGTTGGGTTGTGTTCCTGTCTTGCTAGTTGTTTGGCATAGGGTGTCCAGTACTGTAGCTTGCTGGTTGATGAGTGGAGTTGGGTCTTAGTGTTGAGACAGTGATCTCTGGGAGAGCTTTCACCATTTGATATTACATGGAGCTGGAAGGTCTCTGGTGGACCAATGTCTTGAACTGAGCTCTCGCACCTCAGAGTCACAGGCCTAACACCCAGCTAGAGCACCAAGACACTCTCTGCCACATGGCTCAGAAGAAAAGGAAGGAAAAAAGAAAAAATAAAATAAAATAAAGTTATTAAAAATTTTTAAATTATTAAAAATTAAAAAAATTAGAATGTAATAGAAAAAAAAAGAACAGACAGAACCCTGGGACAAATGGTAAAAGCAAAGCTATACAGACAAAATCACACAAAGATGCATACACATACACATTCACAAAACGAGAAAAAGGAAAAAAATATATATCTATATATTAAAGATAAAAGGAAGAGAGCAACCAAATCAATAAACAAATCTACCAATGATAATAAACTCTAAATACTAAACTAAAATAAACATAAATCCAGAAACAAATTAGATGCAGAAAACAAACCCCAACTCTACTGTTGCTCCCCAAGTCCACGACCTCAAATTTGGGATGATTTGTTGCCTCTTCATGTATTCCAGAGATGCAGGGTGCATGAAGTTGATTGTGGAAATTTAATCCACTGCTCCTGAGGCTGCTGGGAGAAATTTCCCTTTCTCTTCTTTGTTCGCACAGCTCCTGGGGTTCAGCTTTGGATTTGGCCCCACCCCTGCGTGTAGTTTGCCTGAGGGTGTCTGTTCTTTGCTCAGACAGGACAGGGTTAAAGTAGCAGCTGATTAGGGGGCTCTGGCTCACTCAGGCCAAGGGGTGGGAGGGGCACTGATGCTGGGTGAGCCTGTGGCGGCAGAGGCCAGAGAGATGTTGCAACAGCCCTAGGCACTTCATGTGTTCTCCTGGGGAAATTGTCCCTGGATCATGGGACCCTGGCAGTGGCGGGTGGCACAGGCTCCCGGGAGGGGAGGTATGGATAGTGACCTGTGCTTGGACACAGGCTTCTTGGTGGCTGCAGCAGCACCCTTAGCATCTCATGCCCGTCTCTGGTGTCCATGCTGATAGCTGCTGCTTGCTCCCACCTCTGGAGCTCGTCTAGGTGGTGTTCTGAATCCCCTCTCCTTGCACACCCTGAAACAATGTTCTCTTGCCTCATAGGCAGTTCCAGACTTTTCCCTGGACTCCCTCCTGGTCAGCCGTGGCGCACTAACCCCCTGCAGGCTGTGTTCACGCCGCCAACCCCAGTCCTCTCCCTGCCTCCAAACGAAGCCCAAGCCTCAGCTCCCAGCCCCGCCCGCCCCGGCGGGTGAGCAGATAAGCCTCTCAGGCTAGTGAGTGCCGGTCGGCACCGATCCTCTGTTCGGGAATCTCTCCGTTTTGCCCCCCGCACCCAGTTACTGTGCTCTTCTCCGTGGCTCCGAAGCTTCCCCCTCCGCCACCCTCAGTCTCCGCCCGCGAAGGGGCTTCCTAGTGTGTGGAAACCTTTCCTCCTTCACAGCTCCCTCCCAGAGGTGCAGGTCCCGTCCCTATTCTTTTGTCTGTTTTTTCTTTTTTCTTTTGCCCTACCCAGGTACGTGGGGAATTTCTTGCCTTTTGGGAAGTCTGAGGTCTTCTGCCAGCGTTCAGTAAGTGTTCTGTATGAGTTGTTCCACATGTAGATGTATTTCTGATGTATTTGTGTGGAGGATGGTGATCTCCACGTCTTACTCCGCCGCCATCTTTAAGGTCTCTCTGATTACATCTTGAGCTGTTGCTTTTAATCGTGCATTGAACTCCATGGTGTGCCCTCAAAACATTTTACCTATCACTCTTTCAGTATTGAATACGCAAGTTTGCATACAAAAATAACACTGCAGGGAATATCTTTGTACATGTTCCCTTTGGGACTTCTATACGAACTTCTTTGAGATATATATCCAAAATAGAGTTGGAAATGAGAAGTTGTACACATACTATTTTGACTGGGTAGAGCCAGATTGTTCTCAAGAATAGCTGCTCTAGTTCACACTCCCAACAATAGTGCCTGAAGGTTCCAACAGCCCTACATTACTTCCAACACTTGGCATTGCCACCTTTCTAATTTTTGCTGAACTAATAGGTTTAGTTTGATTTCTTACTGTGGCTTTAATTTACATGTCCTTGATTTCTAGAACATTATAGCATCTCTTCACGTACTTCATGGATGTTTGGATTTTCTCTTCTGTATTACTTGTATCCATTTTTTAAATTGGGGTTACTGGGGTTTTTTTAGCTAATTTGCAAAAATTCCTGGTGTATTTTGATTATAAATACCTTGTCAGTTCTTGGCATTACAGATATCTTTTTCCATTCTATCATCTCTGTTTTTACTTTGTATATAAGTATTCTTGTTGAATAGAAATTGTTAATTTCAGTGCAATCATACTGGAAGAGGAATGGGTCAATAAACTTTTCTGCTTCTCTGGAATTTAAAGTTTTGAACTTAAGGACAATAAGACTCAGTTGATTTTTGAGATACATTGATTATAGCATGAACTACTAATGTAATTGCATGACTTGTTTCTGTCCCTTACTTTAAAAGGTCTACTATTTTTTTAAATTTTCTTTGAAATCTGTGAGGAATTTTAATATTCTTTCAACAAAAATTCTCTTCTTGTTGAAGTGAGCCAGAGTTGCTTTTTATTGCTTACAATCACAAGAACCTTCACTAATACAGTAGATGAGAAACAATGACAAAATGACATTCTCAGGATCACAGTTCATAAAATAGTCATGCAAACCTTTGTGATCTATGAATTTCCAACCACCAAGAGGTCTTTCCCTCATAACCCTGTTCAAATGAACAGAGCACAAAATGGTATATTCTCATATAGTAAAACTTATATTATTGATAGATAAATGACCTTCTCACTCAGTTCCACAATTACATTTAGTTATAAACATATACTCTAATAAAAACATGACAATTTGATCATTCAGAAGCACTAAATACATTTAAAATGATGGACCTTAATATAATACTCCAAAGATCTCTCTTAAGAGAACTCTGAATAAGCTAAGTTTTCTCATTTTTTGGTGACCTTTAATCTGGGCAGCACTTGACTCATCAGCTGCATCTTTCTATATATGCATATACTTAGACAGTAAATACATTCTCTTCCCAGCACAAGCTTTGTGTCCTATCAAAGGATCAATTATGATTCTGCAAGTGGGCAATGCATTACTAAATAATGTCAAAACTGTGATTGCCTTAGAGAATAAAGACAGAACAATGTTTATGTAAGAAGTGCTCAAGGAATGCAGCTTCTTATTTTTTTTTTTGAGTTTCTGTTCTTTAACTGGTAATTGCAATGTGCCTAGATCCTAAAATAGAGATTCCTGAGAACAGATGTGATTATAATTCTGTCAAGGACAACAGTTTGATTTTTGTTACATTACAGGAAACGAATCTTTCAGGTCAGTGTGAGTGAGAATTCGTTTACTCTTTTATTCTAGTACTTCTCAAACTTTGTTAGTCATAAGATTTTGATTTAAGAGTTCTGGGTAGGGCTTCCCTGGTGGCGCAGTGGTTGAGAGTCTGCCTGCCGATGCAGGGGACACGGGTTCGTGCCCCGGTCCGGGAAGATCCCACATGCCGTGGAGCGGCTAGGCCCGTGAGCCATGGCCACTGAGCCTGCGCATCTGGAGCCTGTTCTCCACAACGGGAGAGGCCACAACAGTGAGAGGCCCGTGTACCACAAAAAAAAAAAAAAAAGAGTTCTGGGTAAGGCCCTGGAATCTGTATGTTTAACTAGCACCCCAGGTAGTTCTTAGGAGGTTAGTGCATATCCTGTCCAAGGGGGAATTCTGTTTTAGTCTATCAGAATAACATGGAAAGGAATTGATTGGAGTGAATATCTTTGGGAAGTTTGTGATATAAACTACTGTAAATTTATTAAGTCTATCTAGAATTTTAGAAAATAGTCCTTGCTTATAATTTGCAAAGGCATCAGATGTCTCATCTATAAATATAACACAGTGTTGCTGTGGAAGTTAGATGAGATGGTATATGTAAATTACTGATTTTTATTCACTTTTTCACTTAGCAAAAAGTTTTTGAGTTCCTACCGTGTTAAAGTTAGCTTGGAAGATACAGGGCACACAGAGATTATAAAATTCTGTTCTTGAGTTCATGGTATATTAGAGTTCATGTTATATTAGACAAATACATAACAAATAATTGCATATATATTGAGATGAGGATAATAACACCATGTATGGTAGGGTTCTTTGGTAGAAAAAGTAGTGTTCAATTGTGTTAGAATGTAAGTCCCTTTCATTAACTCAATAAATATTATCAATTATTTGCTATGTCTGAGGTGCTGTTAGATATAAGTACTACAATTGTGAATTGAAGATAATCCCTGTCCTCCTGACAATTACAGTCTAGTAGGTTACAAGCTCTTATGAATTAACAGGAAATGAAAATGTGGTATGATAAGTGCTATGATTGTAAAAATATAGTGTATTATCACATTATAAGAGCATCAGATCTATACTTTGGAGTAGAGACATAGATAAATTGATAAATGAAAGATGAAAAGAGGTCAGGCAGATGAAGAGGGAAATAGAGTAGTTTATACAGAAGGAGCATCATCTGAGAAGACCTGGTAGTGAGGGAGAGGATGGCATAGTTGATCTGAATGTGGGACTAAAGCCTAGCATGAGAGGAACATCATAGTGAGAGAAAATGCTGGAGAGGTGAGCAGGAGTCAGGAGTTGTGGGTCATGTTGAGTAATTTGGACTTTATTCTTCAAGTTGTGAGAAACCACTGAAAGGTGTTTTGCAAAGGAAGGACATGATCAAATTTATGTTTCAGAAAACCACTCAGGCTCCTGTGTAGAGAACAGACTTGCAGAGGGTTAAAACAGCAGGTAAGAGGACTGATTGGACTGATACATTAATTGAGTTGAGAGGCAATGGAGATGTGAATGAGGGTAATTTTGGGTGGATAAAGAGAGTTGGGAAGATCCAAGAGATAAGAAGCAAGTAGAGTAAACAGTACTTAGATATTTGTATTCTAGATTTGTGCAGTGAAAAGCACATATATGGCACTCAATAAAAGTCTGTTGGATGAGTCAGGAAGGGACTTCACAAAGGAGATAATAGAGCTGGATTGTGACAAATCTTATGTATTGGACACATTTTCTGGATTTTCTGCCGGGTCTTCAAACTCAGTGTTTCCATAATTGCATCTATCTTTGCCCATGAAATCTACTTCTTATCTTGACATTATTTTGTGGACCTGACATTAAATCTCCTTCTGCTAACCCAAGACTGGGAATCATTTACCTCTTTTTCTCCAGGGTCTAAAACAATACTTTGCCCAAATAGGCAAATGTATTCCACAATTTTTGGTTGAATAAACAACTCCATGAATTCACCCAACCTCAAAACCTCACCATGAATGAAGCATACCCACTCACGCCAGTGGTCAGGATTGAGCCTATATTTGCAACATTTTCTGAATCTACCCCTTTCCTCTATTGCTGTTTGTTTGTTTGTTTTTGTGGACACAGGCAGGATTCTTCTCATATGTCTCTTTATCTCCAAGCTGTGCCCTCTTCGATCCATTCTAGTACAGTTGCCACATAAGTGTTGTGGTAAATTGTCATGGTTCTCTTCTATTCAGAATGTTCAGTGACCCTTCCTCACCAGACTAGCCTGCTCCTCGTGATCCTCCTTTATTTCCCTTCTGATTTTCTCTTCCTTTTCTCCTATTACCCTCCCCTCAGCTCCCACACACTAGTTTCCTTTAGCCATAAAGGCATTACCGTTTCTCAAAATGCCCTACATTTTGGCACATCTATATTTTGACTCATGTTGCCTTTTGCTTGGAATTCTCTTCATTTCAGATTCTACTTGTTCAAAGTCTATCCTCCCTTCAAAGCCTAGGCCTAAACCTTATCATACCCATGAAACCTTCTGAGTCTTTCTCCAACTAGCAATGGCTACTCTTCTCTAAGCTCCAAGGACATTTTAATTTGCACTTGGCTTATAGTACACATCACTTTCTTTCTTTTAACTGGTTATTTGTATTTATGTTCTTCTTCCCTTTATGTACTGTAAACAGGACGTGGATTATATGTATTTTCTTTTTGCTGACACAGTGATACCTTGTCTTTTGCCTTAGGAACAGAATATACCCATTAAACATTTATTGAATGAATGAATGAACAAATATCCAAAATCCATTCCTGGCTAAACCCAAGGAACTATTTTGCCATTCTCCTTATCATTTTATTCTCAAAAAGGGCTATGATTATCCCCTAAAGAGGAATGAGGAGTGAGTAGAAATGTTTTGAATGTAACAATGTCTAGGAAAGGGTCACTACTGACATTCAGTGGTTAAGGGCCAGGGATGCTGAATTTCCTGAGGCACTCTAAACAGTCTCTCGTCCACTTCCGTTGAAAAACATTTATAGGCTTTGAGTTTTAGTATACGGTAGTCCTATTCTTGGCTTTTCTTTCTTGGATTTTGGCCACATAATTATGTTAAGAATTTGATGAAATAAGATGTATAAAGCCTCTAGGTTACTTTTCAAAATAAGCTTGCAGTCAGTGATAGCTGTTATTGTCAATTGCTTATCAAAAAAATGGGGATAATGATATTAGGAATATTAAATAAGTTACTGCATAGGAAGCTCTTTGCACAATGCCTGGCATATTGTAAGTGCTCAATAAACATTAAGTATTATCATTATTATTGTTATTCTGTTATTAGTATTATTTTCACATTTTACAAAGTAAGATTATATTGAATTTACAGTCCCCTAAAAGCCTGAGGACTTTTTCACATGAAGGGGTGTTAAGTCAGTTCCTCTGCGATCTTACACTTATGATGGAAATAAGCTCAGACTTGCTGTGCTTTGGTTCCTTTTGAAGGTTGATGGGAAATTCCAAGGTAAACCAGACTTAATACCTGTGGCTTTTATTTACAGCACTGAGAAAAGAATATCAAGGTGAAACAAAAGAGCAATTTGATTCTAGGTTTTGCATTGAAATGGATCTGCCTCTGTGCTGCTTTTTATTTTGTGCTGGAGCCGCCGCCTTTCCATTCAGCATTTGGTTTTCTGGAGAAAGAAATGTATGAAGACAGAAATTTGCTTAGGGGCTAGTTTTTTTTTAATATATATTTTTTATTTTTACTACTGCATGTTTTAGTGGGGCTTAAAATCTATCCACCTTTGAATTTAGCATTAACTTTCTTTTGTTTGTTTTTTACATTATTTTTTATTTAATAAATTTGACATTACATTTCATAAATTTAAGACATACAGTGTTACTTCGATACATTTATCTATTTAATATGATTGCCATTGAAGCAATATTTATCACACTGTATCATTATAGTACAATACTATTGTCTATATTCATTATATTGTGCATTAGATCTCTACGTTTACAACTTGTTACAAGTTTGCACTCTTAAGCACCGTAAATATTATTCCCCCAGCCCCATCCTTTGGTAACTACCATTTTACTCTCTGTTTTCTTTTTACAGGTTTTCTGTTTGGGCAGAATTTTTAGATTCCGCATATAAGTAATGCCATACAGTACTTGTCTTTCTCTGTCTTACTTATCTTGCTTAGCATAATGTGCTCAAGGTCCATTTATGTTGTCACAAATGGCAGGATGTCTTTCTTTCTCATGGCTGAATAATATTCCATTGTATATTAACAAAATGAAATGGGAACCTACAGAATGGGAGAAAATTTTACAAACTATATGTTGGGTTATATATATATATATATATATATATATATATATATAGAGAGAGAGAGAGAGAGAGAGAGAGAGAGAGAGAGAGAGAGAGTCACATTTCCAAAATATCTGAAGAACTAACACAACTTTATAACAAAAAAATGATTAAAACTGGACAGTAGAATTAAATAGACATTTTTTCAAAGTGGACATTAAAATCGCCAACAGACACATGAAAAGATTCTCGACATCACTAATCATCAGGGAGATGCAGATAAAAGCCACAATGAGATATCACCTCACACCTGTTAGACTGGCTATCGTTGAGACAAGAGACAAGTGCTGGCAAGGATCTGGTGAAAAGGGAACCCTGGTGCACTGCTGGTGGGAATGTAAATTAGTCCAAACATTATGGAAAACAATATGGAGTTTTCTCACAAAGTTAAAAATAGATCTACCATATGATCCAGCAATTCCACTTCTGGGTATATACCCAATGTAAATTAAAACAGGATTTTGACAAGATATATGCATACCCATGTTTATTGTAGCATTATTCACAATAGCCAAGATATAAAATCAGCTTTGTGCTTGCTTTCATAATTGTTACCCTCACTGGCTCACAAAGCTGTTTCACATACATTTTGCCTTATTTGATTTTTCACAGCAGCCCCATGAAGTAGGGATCATTATTACTTTTTTACCAATGAGGAAACTGAGCTTATTTATGACTCACACGTATAGTGTCAGCTCAAAAATTCACATTTGGGTTTTCTGGCTCTAAAATCTAAGATTGACAGGTGAACCATTTAATAAAATGATAGGAATATAAGGGATTCTTAGAATCAGATTGTTAGGGAGAGCAATGAGAGAGGAAGAAAGGAAACTTCTTTATGGACTGATTTCTATATATCAGTCATGTTGCTAGGCATTATTCATTAGCCATTTCATGTATCCTATATAGAGAGGGTATAGAACTGAGTAAAAAATAAATAATTTAGCAGGCCCCAAGCTATATACAGGCTGTGTGCTAATTTTTTGAAGTTAGTTTAAAGCTCAGAATGCTTCCAATGTTAAGAGTGTTCAAAGTGTTGGTTAAAAATAATTAAAAGTGGTTCAAAGTTATCAGGCAAAGTTCTCACAAACCCTGTTATTAAATACCATTTTTATCATTGGTTATGATTTTAAACGTATGATGCAGGGAAAGGATTTCCCTGGCAGAAGTGGGAAGGGCAAGACAGGATGGCTTCAGCCAGAGCCATTTGTAATAATAATGGTAATTTTAAAAATCCATTATCAAAGAGTCTAGGGCTTCATGTTTTCTATGTTTTTGTTGGGACTTGGAGGAATCATAATAGAATTCTCTTGGAAAATATATATTTTTTTCCTCTCATTAATTCAAATAATGGGAATCTTCTGGGAAAAGAATCATTGTGGACAAGTTTACTCCCCAATTATTTTCAGTTATTTAAAATGCTTACAGACTTGAATTTAAATAAAGCTTTTAATGATTCTGATTAAAGCAAGTGTAGGGAAAACTTAGACATGAATTATTCTTGCCCCAGCTAGTATAAAAATTTATCAAACTCCCTCCATAGGATGAGCAGTCTTCAAATTTTTATGCGAACTGTTTATGTTTTTTATGTGTTTCAGGGAGATAAAACGTTGCATTCAGTATATATATATATATACACACATATTTCCCCTTTTCACTATGAACATATCAGTATTTCCTCTTTGTGATAACTTTTTAAATAATATAATTATTTCATTTTATCTTTCAATTATATCAGTTCTATGTGCCTTTTTTTACCCTATTTTTAAAACATCTAAAGGAAAGAGGAGGTGTATCTGTTCTTTGTGGCTTGATGGTATTAGAAGAATATTTTAAAAGCAAGTTATAGAAATCTCTTAGAAACTTATGCAACAGGTGTATGTTTATTATTCAGTGTCTTCATGAAAAAATAGAGTTTTCAACTCCCGAGGTTATACTGGTGAACATAATTTAAAATAAAACCTGAGAAAAGTAAAAGAGATTAAATAAATATTCATGAAAATGCCCTCTTTAGGAAATAGGGTCATTTGAACAGTCTATTCCATTAAAATTAGCTTTATTTCACTTAAATTGGTTACCTTGCAGGGAAGGAAGACATAAGAATACTGAGGGATTGATTCTGAAATCTGACCCTACGAAATTATTTTGAAATCTCTCCATTGCATTAGCCAGATGGAATTTAACACAGAAAATCTAGAACTGCTCAGTTGTTTTAACCTATATATATTCAGAGGAATACCAAGGATCCATTTAAGTGCTATGTCAAAATTCTATGAAATATTAATATTTTTATTATAATATAAATACTGATAAACTACAAATTAATTTGGACTTTTATAGCATTTGGGGTGATCTAAAACTAGCATTTGCCTAAATGTGATTTGCTAACAATCACTTATAATGATCATTAAAATTAATTCATAATCAAAATAACACAGAATAGACTGTGAAATCATTAGTGTAATTTGATTTTTATTAATGAAAATGACTAGAAATTAAACCAAATAATCTTTAATCAAAAATAAACAAATTTACAACTATAATTTTTTATCAGATATTCATAACCATATTTGCTGATCAACTATTGCGATATTTGAAAGTTCAATCTAAACAATTTACAACTGCTATGTGGATGGTTTCTCAGACTTATGCTTATCCTACTACCCATCTCTCTGCCCTCTCTCCCCACCACTCTTCTTCCTCTTTCTCTGTTCCTTTAACTGCTGCTTTCAAGTTTTAAACATGCTATGGTCAGAATGGTTGTGTACCCTCAAAATTCATATATTGTAATTCTAATGCTCAATGTGATGATATTACGAGATGCAGCCTTTGGGAGGTGCTTAGTTCATGAGGGTAGAGACCTTGAGAGTGAGATTAGTGTTTTTATAATCTCACTTAGAGCTCCCTAGCTGCTTCCACCATGTGTGAACACAGGGAGAAGTTGGCAGTTTGCAACCTGGAAGAGGGTCTTCATCAGAATCCTATTGTGATGGCACCCTGATCTTGGATTTTCAGCCTCCAGAGCTGTGAGAAATAAATTTTTGTTGTTTATAAGCCACCCAGTTTATAGCATTTTGTTGTAGCAGCCCTAAAAGACTAAGACAGTAGTCCAAGCCCCTTGGGAACAACTGGAAGAATCATGGAAAAGTTAGGAGGTTAGATGAGATTGTTCTAGACCATTGATACTCAACACATGTCCTGGGACCAGAAATATCAGCATCATCTGAGAGTTTGTTAGAAATGTAAATCCTAAGCCCCATCCTGGACCAAGTGAATTGGAATTCCCAGATAATTTATATGCAAGATAAAGCTTGAAAAGCACTGTTCTATGAGATGCCATGAATACTGCAGGAGCTGAGTTGGTTCACATACCTTTCCATTCTTGACCATAGCTTGGTCATCTTCAGTTAGAAGTACTTTGGGATGGGGTCTAGAATGTCCGCATCCTATTGCACAGGAGAATGCCCTTCTATTTTCAATCCTGCTGCTCATTATTCTCCTAGTGGCTAGAATAAAGGGCTAAGTCATGTAACTTTGCCCCTTCTCCGAAGATCTAAATTACGCAAGAGGTCAGACAAGACTGAGTTAATCATTATCTGAAAGCTGTTAAATTAATTAAAGAAGGAGGCTGTTAGACTGAAATGATTCTAATGCCTTAGCAGCTGTGAAAATGAATAAAGCAAACCTCATTTAAAGTGGGGTCGGAAAGCGTGGAAGGGGGAGCTCTGATGCCTGTCTGCAGACCCCCTAAAGGAAGAGATGTACCTTGCATCTCCAATAGGAAAAAGGTTACTACTTTACTATCCCAGCAGGAGGAAGGAAGATTTTCTCCTTGCCCGGCAACAGCCCAGCCAAAGAGACTGTCTATGGACAGTCTCTTTGCTTATTACAATGGACTCTTTGCTTATTAGGAATAGACTCTTTGCTTATTATGAATGGACTTTTTGCTTATTACAATCCCTCCCAACTTCCCCTTTTCCTCTATAAAAGAACAGTCCTCTCATTTGTCTCTCTGGATGCCTGTGGTTTTTGCTGTAGCATACTTGTTCTGAATTGCAATTCTCTGCTATTCCCGAATAACCCCATTTTTTTGATAAAATAATTGGCTGTAAAATAACAGCCTAGCTAAGCAAACCAAGACCTAACCCTGTAGGTGCCTCAAGATTAAGTAATCAAAATCTAAGGACAACCAATCACAAACAACTCACTAGGCTTTTCCAAATAAGGCAAATGCTTAAGCAATACCCAATCAAGTAATTTTTTTTGCTTTGCTTCCACCTCTTCTCCATACAAGTCTCTTCCCAGCTCCTGTGGTTGAAGTGCTCCTAACCACTTCTGCTTTGGTGCTGCCACATTCAAATCAATTTTTGCACAAACTCTTAACATTTTTAACATGTCTCGGTTAACTTTTAACAAAGCCTTAACCAGGAATACTGCTCCAGTTCTTCTTACAGCCTTACTGGTGCATTCCCAGCAGGACAGAGGTGGAATGTCCCACTGGGGTGAGACAGTGAGAATTGTTGAGGTGTAGGCAATAAGGAGGTACATATTCTGTTACGACAAAGAAAGAGAACCTGAGCTAATTTATTTCTGTCATCTTATGTGGCCACTTGGAGTTTTTATTTGTGTTACAAAATTTTTTTTCCAGAGTCCTTTTTTTTTCTTAATTGAATGAAAGATTCTTTAAATTCTATAGTGCTTTACAATTTTCAAAAGTTTCACGAGCATGGTTTCATATAATTCCTCAAAACCCCTTTTTTCCTCCTACCCTCATATTGACCCTCCCTCCTCCCCTCTCCACACTAGTAACCACTAGTTTGTTCTCTATATCTGTGAGTCTGCTTCTTTTTTGTTTTATTCACTAGTTGGTTGTATTTTTTAGATTCCACATACAAGTGATGTCATATAGTATTTGTCTTTATCTGTCTGACTTATTTCCCTTAGCATATTGCCCTCCAAGTTCATCCATGTTGCTGCAGATGTCAAAATTTCAGTCTTTTTATGGCTGAGTAGTATTCCACTGTATATATATATACACGTCTTCTTTATCCATTCATCTGTTGATGGACATTTAGGTTGTTTTCATACATTGGCAATTGTAAATAATGCTGCAGTGAACATTGGGGTGCATGTATCTTTTCGAATTAGTGTTTTTGTTTTTCTCTTACACATACCCAGGAGTAGAATTGCTGGATCATATGGTAGTTCTATTTTTAGGTTTTTGAGAAACCTACATATTGTTTTGCACAGGGCCTGCACCAACTTACATTCCCACCAACAGTACACAAGTGTTCCCTTTTCTCCACATCCTTATCAACATTTATTTGTGTTCTTTTGATGACAGTCATTCTGACCAGTGTGAGGTGATATCTTGTAGTTTTGATCTGTTTAAAAATTTAAAATAGTGAAAAAGAAAGCAAACTGTAAGATGTAATACTTTTGTTTGGAAAGTACAAATTTTAGTATGTATGTGAAATATTTTAGGGAATGTAAATAATGCATTTTAAAATTAAGTTTATTCTTTTAAAATTATTAACCATTTGTTTTAAAACTAAAAAATGAATCAAGAAAATAAAATGTAACATCAGTAGTAAATTGTGAGCAGGTGTCTTGATTTCATTAAAATTTACTTAATAGATACTATAATATTATTATCTATTACTGCTACAGACTAACATTAAAAATAAATTTTTTCACCTTTTTAAAAAGTTAGTATAATTAAAAATATTAATCCATTACTTTTTTGTACAGTAGTTATTTTATTTTTAAATTATTTTAACTGATATGATTTTACATACAAAGCTTAATAAAATAAAGGTCTCATCTGTATTCCTCTATTGACTGTCACCAGTATTCCTTTCATTTGATGACTATTGTCACCAGTATTCCTTTCATTTGATGACTATAACTAGTATAATTTTGTTTTGTAGAGAAAGGGGTGTTAAAAAATGATCCATTCCTGGTGTCAAATACACTAGGTGTACTGCTACCTGAAGATATCTATGCTGGAAGGTAGCTTTAGTTCAGTGCTAGGGTTTCTGTTCCTTTTGACTTCCTGAACTTGAACACCAGAATGATCTAGGTTTTACCTAGTGCAGAGCTATAATTGTTCCTGGAAAGGATTCTTTGTGAGAAGTATTTCATTTCTTTGCTTTTTAATATAACACATTATCTAACTACATCTGAAGAGTGACATGGGACTTGGGAAGACTTGACCTTGAGGGATTCCTAGATTTCACCCTATGTTAATTTTCATCCAGCATTAGATATCAGGGTGGGAATGGAGAAAGTAATTTATTATCCATATTCTGTTCTCCAAGGACACTTTCGGAATGCTCTTAAGCTAAATGTTTTAACACATATGGTTTTGCAGAGACTTTGAACTATATGGGGCTGTTTGCCTTGAGTTGCCTATTTTCTAATTTTTTGGAGACTGAAACTTTTGAATGCATTCCTACTGCATTCTCTGCATTTAGTCAAGATTGAGGAGAAGGAACGAATATATTTTTGAAACTTTAGAAGAAGAAATATAGTACATCATGACTAACTAGGATGGGTAAATGAAATAAGGATTAAAAACAGCTACCTATGAGGGGCAAGCAGGTAAAATAAATGTATGAAGCAGGTAATAGGAAGTGGAGAGGATCAGGGTAAACTGGAGAGAGCCTGTCCAATTTATTGGGACAACCACTGCTCAGCTCCAGCTGACTGCAGTCAAGGAGCTATCTGTGCACAGAGTTGCCAGACCATTTAATAGAAGTGTGAAATCTGAATTTTCTCACGGCATCTCTCAATGTTTTAAAATACAGTGCAAGCAAAGAGGAATGTGTCTGATGGCCAGATTCAGTCCACAGGCCACGAGTTTGCCACCTCGAGAAAAACAAATTTCCATAATACATTCCAATAATTATCAGCTGCTTCTCTAAGGAAGTTATTTCTTTTAGGTGTTATAAAACCGTTATGTGTTAATTCATATCCAATTTTCTTTTGTTTTGTCCTTAAGGAGGAGAACAATATCATCCATTTTCTGCATAAAAATGCAATGCATTTAAAAACTTGAGCAACCCCACAGAGGACTTAATCTTTCAGTGAAATGGTACCAAAATATTCTTATAATATCACTCACATACAATTTTCTCTGGATTTTTGCTGAGGAGATCTGATGGGTCCCTGTTTGAAACAGGAAGAGAGGGCCCTGTCTTCTCTCAGTGGGGTATCTTTATACCACTAAAGGAACTCCTGGTAGGTCTGAAAGTTTTTGACATGCTTAGATTTGCTTAATTATCCCTAATACTGAAAGCTTAGTCAAAACATATTGTCATATAGTGAACAACCTCGAAGACTGTTTCTATTAATGGCAATTGCTTTAGATAATGGATCAGCTAAAACTGTCATACCTTCTGTATTCCTATATATGTCCATATTGGTATAAACAGATGTCTTCAGAAAACGAATTTTGGTTTTTCTAATTCACTGGGACTCTTAACCTTATGTCCACCTACATTAAATATTTTATCTGTATGTAAACCTTGTGTCTCTGTTAAACGATAATGCCATTATTTACCAGAATCTTCTATTCCTGCTCAATCTTTTACCCATTACCAACAATTTGAAAGCTTATTCTGACAACCAAATAAAAATGATTATTATGTCAAGATAGAGCTACCCTGGTGGCGCAGTGGTTGAGAGTCCGCCTGCCGATGCAGGGGAACATGGGTTCGTGCCCCGGTCCGGGAAGATCCCACATGCCGCGGTGCGGCTGGGCCCGTGAGCCATGGCCGCTGGGCCTGCGCTTCTGGAGCCTGTGCTCCACAGCGGGAGAGGCCACAGCAGTGAGAGGGCCCACGTACCGCAAAAAAAAAAAAAAAAAAAAAAAAAGGGTATATGTCAAGACATCAGGGCAAGTTTTAATATGCACTCTGTTAAACAAGAGTGCTTTGAACTTATATCTAAACCCAAAGTCTCCCACTTGCATTGTTTTTCGTATTTTAATTTAAGTGAAAAAATGAAATTTGAGGTATTTTTAGCAGTTTGGGGGAGAACAGTGATTCCTGTGTGGATAGGAGATTGCTAAGTCATTAGGGAAATATGAATATGTTCTTTATTCAAGTTTATGTTCAAAGAAGCTGGTACAATGTCTAGCACTTTGCAGTGACCCAGTGAAGAGCTGAGTGAGTAATGGGAGCCCAGCTGCTCCATGACAAGGTTCCTGTCAAGGCCTGGTTGAGCCTGAGATGAGTGTTGAAAGCCCATCAGCAGAGGCTGTTTTTCCAAACAAGGAGCATCCCTCAGGCTGACCTTTCCAATTCTAGAGAAAGTGGGAGAGGAGTGAGATTCAGTGAGATTATGTGTAGGGAACATCTACGTTCAAAGATCCCATATTTTATATTCTTGTAGGAGTTTTTTTAAAGAACATATTCAAACCCACTCACTCATTTTTATTAAAAGTTAATTGTCAAGCAAATAATATTTCAAATTTAGAAATCCTACTCATTCCTAATTATAGCTGTCAGAGTGGCAGGGCTTTGTGAACTAGCTAGCAAACATGGAAAAGCCTTCCTAGTAAATCAATAAAGTGGAACACTATTAGAAATATATGATTAATTATTTAGCACAAGGAAACACTATACAGCTTGTACTGTGTCTATGTACAATTTCACAGATTCTTTTCTTTCTAATAGAAAGCTAATTGTTCTTTTTTAAGTACCTAGGATACAAATCACTTGATTTTCTAAGTGGTATGTCAAACTAACTTACATAGTCAGTGTCTGCTTGTGAATATATTGCAAATATGGCTGTGGAAATAAATGGAGTGGACCATTCATAGTCTTCTTTATAATACCTCAAAGGCATCTATTATGCAGGCAAACATTTCAGCTTAACAGTTTTGTCCTTTAATAAAGAAGCTTGTTAAAATATAGCCTATTCAGAATATGCTGCTCATTCAGTAGTGATTTCTGACAGCTTATAGTAGAATGCAGGAAATTGTGACAATGATTTATTGCAAGTTATTAAAGTAACCGCAAATGTGGCATTAATTAAATTAATTATTTTCTTAAAATTTCAACCTAGAAGAGAAAAAAATGTAGACACAGTAATGTGTAATATTGTGGATAATATCATAGGTTGTGTAAGAAAACTTTCTGGTTTCAATTTCTGCCCTTATCATCTATTAACTGGGTGAGTTGGTCCATTTACTAATGTGTCTGGGCTGCAGTTTTCTCAGTTGAAATATGGGTCTAATAATAATAACTATACTCATTGGATGGATCAGATGTGACGATGCATGTAAAATGCTTAGATAGTGCCAAGCATGTAGTAAACAATTATTCTTGTTATTATTGCTCAAAATTAAGCCAAGAATTGGGTGTATTTTCTGCATTTCCAAAAAATATTTAGTAGTCATTTGAGAACCAATGGTTCATGTCAGCCTTTATGAATATTCACAATAAATACCATAAAACACTACTCTGTTGTATAATGACACACTTGTACAGGTGGGAATGCTTTGTTGTTTTGCTTTGTTGTTTTGCTTTTTTTTTCTGAAGAAGTTTATATTATGAGAACATCTTATACTTCCACCTATTAGTCCTTATTTGGGTCTTTGTCCTTGGATGAAATCCCTTGCTGATAAAAGACTAATACTTTAGCTATATAAAAATTCAGCTCTCCGGCAAGCTCCTCTCTCTGGAAGATGGCCCAGCACCAGGAAATAAACAGGTCACTCTAAGCAGAAAAATAGATGTCACAAAATCTATGTCTCAAATTCTCACATTTTACTTCTAGAGGTATAATTCAGGCCTTGTCTCAAAGTTTATTTGTCCTTATTTCATACATAGTTCTTTAAGAAAAAGTCATTGTCTGTATTCCTGCAAAGGATACTAGGAAGCAATAAATTAGGAATAGGAAGAATAATCATATATATCACCAAGAATTTAGCAAATGGCTTGATGACAACAAAAGAGATAGAAAATTTACAAGAAGCAGAACTGATATAAAAGAATGTCTTAGACAGACATTTGTACCTCAATAGATTCTGATGAAGTCCAAGAATGTAATAATATAAAATAATAATTGGTATTTATAAATGGTCTAAGTCATCAAGAAATAATTGGATCTGTTTAGGTTACTCTATTTAAGGAGATAAAGCATGTAATATATCAGAAATGTCAAAGTGGTGTCCTGCAGGAAGAATCTGGCTGGTGAATGTTTAGGTGCATCAGTTAATTTGAAACAATTGAATTACTTGACAATATTTAAAAATCAGAAACTTTCACTTAAAATTGGCATCTATCAATTTCTTGGAAAAATTAGAAAATGTAGTGATACTGAAATCAATCATCAACTGTATGACAACTCTCATATATTACCAATGGGATTAATAATATGGTCACCACTCTGGAAAACTGAAATTTTATCATAAAGTTAACCATAAATCTAAAATATGGGCCAGAAATTCCACTCCTAATTTAACCAAGAGGAATAAATGTATGCGTCCAGAACAAGATTTATCTAAGAATGGTCATAGCAACGTTAACCGTAATAGCTTCAAACTGGAAACAACTCAAACGCCCATCAACAGGATGTATTAACAAACTGTGGTAGAGCCATACAATGGAATCTACTCAACAACAATAAAAATAAAAACAAATTACTGTTGTGTAACAACATGGATGGATCTCAGAAACACTACACAGAGCAAAAAAGGACAAGCATAAAAAGTACATCCTACATGATTCCAGATACAATGTTGTTAAATGATCTTAAAAAAATTAGCTTATGATGTTAGAGATCAGAATAGTGATTGCCTTTGTGGGGGGAGTGGCAGAGAAATTGACTGGGAAGGAAAATTTATGGGCTGATGCAAATATTATTTATTTTGAATTTGGTCATGTTTATATACATTGCCAATATTGAGCTATGTATTTATGATCTATGCATTTTACTGTATACACCTCATGCTTCAACAAATACTATTAGCATAAAAACAAGCAAAGCAGACGAATAATTGGAGCTAAATATCTGCCATCTCCTTTAGCCATACTCTACCTGCATGGCACCTGCAGGTATTATATTTGCAACTCTTAAGTTTATTTTTATTTATTTATTTCTTAAAGGAGTACATTTTAGCTATCTGGAAAACTCAGCTGTTCAGAATATCGAATTCCTTCAAGGTTCTAGAGAGCTGCAAATTTTTTTTTTTTTTTTTTTTTTTGCAGTACGCGGGCCTCTCACTGTTGTGGCCTCTCCCGTTGCAGAGCACAGGCTCCGGACGCGTAGACTCAGCGGCCATGGCTCACGGGCCCAGCCGCTCCGCGGCATGTGGGATCCTCCCGGACCGGGGCACGAACCCGTGTCCCCTGCATCGGCAGGCAGACTCTCAACCACTGCGCCACCAGGGAAGCCCGAGAGCTGCAATTTTTAGCTCATTTTTTCTTGTGTGTTTTGCACAACATCATTTTCTGAACTTGCTTTACTGTGGGTGTTTCATTTGGGTATCTGTCCTTATACATCAAGTGATTAACTATTAGCACTCATAACATTTCAAACATTTCAAATAAATGGAAGCATGGCTTGATACAGCAGGTAGCAAGCCTATGGTGAAATAATGAAACTCATTACCCTGAGGATTTATATAGATTCAAAATAATAAAAAATAGCTGCATACCAGCAAATAAAATTATGTATTTCAAATCTTAGATTTTAAATCATAGCTCATAGATCCATAACAATTTTCTAAAAGAAGCTATGGGTGATTTCAAGTGAATGACAATGAGGTCAACCAGTTCTCTTTCATAATACAGTTTTTGTTATTTCTATCGGGGACTAGATTCCAAGGTGAATGGATTAAATATCTGACCAAGTATGGAATTTTAATATTAAACTAATTCAGTCTCTACCAGAATAAAGAATTTCTTGGTAAAACCGTAACTCTTTGTGTTTTTCAAAAATTTAAGATTATGCACCTTCTCAAATACAGATAAGCCTCCTTATCTGTCAAATTCATTTACATTCAGAGCATGCTGTTGTTAAAGCTTTATAAAAGAGGGATCTATTCAAGGTCAACTACTATACTTGATATCAAGCATTAAAAGTAGTTTATGAGCAACACATGTTATTAATTAATAATGCACACAGTTATGTGTTGAGATTAAGCAATATTTATGCATGTAAATATGACTCATTCTTTTCTTAATGATTTATGAGACAGAATTTTTATGTAACAGAAATTTCCAGGTATCTAATCAACCAGAAGGTATTACATTTTCATCATGAGGCAGAGATGTTTCAAACTTAATGACAACCCATTGACCTATAGTAGTGATTTCAGGTTTGATTTGCATAGTCATCTCCATTGAGTTGAAGCTGACTACTAATTAGAATTCCAAGTCTGAAGATATAAATAGACTGTAATAGTGGGCTTTTTATGTTTTCCAGGTTTTGTCCTTAATGCCCCAAATTAGGAGATGTTACTATGAAGTCGCATTGCCATCTGCTCATATATGGCCTCACTTATGAGTTAACCATGCTTATGTAGATCTACAACATCCCTGCATCCCCAGAATGTTATAGGAGGTTTCTACCTGATGCTCCTGTTGCCGGGCACCCCTTGCTCAGCACTGCCCACATGCAATAGATTCATCCACATCAAAGGCCATTTTCACAAGTTGTCCTGATACTCAAGATGTTTCTAATGTCAGAAAACAGTAAAAACCTCTTCTAAGAGCACAGAGGTAGATTCCATGTCAAGATCTATCATGATACAGCTATGCAACCTTGTTTTAACTTTTAGATCATTTTAACTTTTTGACCTTATTTTTCTCAGGTAAATTGATACAGTAAGTACTCCTTGCTATCCCTATCTCATTTGTTCAACAGTAAACAGTGTAATCAACTTTGGCTGCACATAATGAACACCTGGGAAACACTGACAATCTACCAATATCTGTAACTGAGGCATTAATAGTATTTAAATCTCCACAAGTGATTCTTATGTGCAGTCAAGACTGAGGAATAATGATGTTGAAGGAAATCAGAGCAAAGTCTTCTGAAGTGGTAAATGCTCTTAAACATTTTCAGCATTTTTATCAAATCAACTCTAAACTGCTGTCCTTCAAATTCATTATCTGTCATATTGCCTCTCTATCCAGAGTTTCTCCCTGACAATTGGTTCTTTTTGTGTCGCCATGTCCAGAATGGGCCCAATTCTACATAGCACTTATTATTATCATTAAATGTTTTAAATTAAATTTATTAAACATTATAAATTTTAAAAAATAATCTATCTCCTACAACCTCTGAAACAACCCTAAGATGTTCATGCCTATTATCTCCTCAACTGTGACTCAAAACTCATTTCTTCCCACTATGTTGTACACACTCAGGAGTTCCATCTCCCCTAAACATACAAAGAAACAATTATAACATCAAATTATCGTTATATATTACCTTGTCATTATCTAGTTGCCTTATGTGTGCAAGTTTTCCTCTTCTTAAAGCTATAAACTCTTTGAAGGAGTTACCATGTCTCAGATGTGTTTTGTTTTTCTCTTTCATATATTGTCTACACGGTATTATTTTTTTCACGATTAAATTTGAACTATAGAAGAAATATTTTCTTTGAAAAATGTCATAGACACACTTCCACTATTTCCGTTTAAAATATTCATGGCATGGACTTCGCTGGTGGCACAGTGGTTAAGAATCACCTGCCAATGCAGGGGACATGGGTTTGATCCCTGGTTTGAGAAGATCCCACATCCCACGGAGCAACAAAGCGCGTGCGCCACAACTACTGAAGCCCACGTGCCCTAGAGCCCGTGCTCTGCAACAAGAGAAGCCACCACAATGGGAAGCCCACACACCAAAACGAAGAGTAGCCCCCGCTCGCCGCAACTAGAGAAAGCCCACAGAGCAACAAAGACCCAATGCAGCCAAAAATAAATAAAATTTAAAAAAAAATTCATGGCAATATGGACACTTGTGATGGCTTCTATTCTTTGTTTAAAAGACCACCAACCAGTGTGAGCAATGATTTCCCTTTGGTACCAGTAGAGCTAATTTGAATCTGTGATCAAGTGGTGAAAATTTGAGGGAAATTTGTTACTTATAGAAGGGATGCTTCTGTAATAGCCACCAAATATGAGAAGAAATTAAGGTGGGCAAAGACATGCACTCTTAAGGTTTTTTGTGATTGCAATACAAAATTCTAAAAAAAAGGAAAAGTCAGCTTGTCTCTCTCCATGAGATGCAGAATGTACATATATGCTGATACCTTAAAAAAAGGTCTGGGTCTATGAGTATTCAGAGACTTGATGGATGGATCATCTCTCAGGATCTCTAATCCTCCATCACTGGGGCTGAGTGAAGGGCTTTTCAGAAGAGGTGATGACATAGGTAGTATCTAATCAAAAAATGCAAATTCAAAGAAGCCAGCCAGCCTGCTTGTGCCTGTGTTGTGATAATGTGGGTTGAAAAAGATGATGGTGGCATGTTTTTCTGGCTTCACCTTGGCAGACATAAATGCTCCAGCACTGTATGTGCTAATTCAGACATGAGATAGAGAGACAAATCAGCTTAGATATGTGACAGCTTCACTGCAGCTTGTTGTAGATATACATCTTTTTTTTTTTTTTTTTTTTTTTACCCTTGGGATTTCACAAGGAAAACGCATTGTAGGGTGGATTGTAATGCAAGAAAACTATGTTTATTAGCAATTGACAGCTGTAGGTTTCTGTCATCTTCAAGAAGGAAAGATGTCTGGTAATAAAGGAGCTCATCCATAAATCTGTATATGATGGGAGAGACATTCTGTGAGAATTCTGTTCATATGGGATCGTTTCAGCACATAGCAGGCAGAGGTTCTCCTTCTGACTCTTTCTCTTAGACAGAGTTCCAATCTAAGGGCTTCAGAATTTTGTGTAATATTTAAAAAGTTAATTACATGCTGTGACTATAAAGATAATGCAATTACTTGGTATCATCAAAACGCACTCCTCTCCTGCAATGTTGGTGAACCTGCATTAAGCCACTTACACCCATTCACGAGTTTTCCCAGTAATCAAAAGCAGGCACTTCTGAAATGACTATCTGGAATTACAGTTAACATCTGGAATGGAAAAGGGGAGTGACTAACTCACCTGCTTGACACTTGAGACACTTAAACATCTTTTTATCTTTTAAGGCCAAACTTATTGAAGGAGGGGGTGTCTATTTATTGTCTCCATTTCTCACTAACTAATGATTTATTTCACCAACCCAGTGAGATTGCTCATTGAAATGGCTTCAGATGACCTCTTCATTTGTCATATTCAACTGTCCTTTCTTGGTCTTCATTTTTCTTGGTGGTTTGGTACATTTAACACATTTGACCACTTCCTTTATCACAACACTGTTCCTCTGGCTTTTATGACAATACTATATCTGAAGTTTATATTTTTACTTCTTTTCTGTTTCTTATTCTGATTTATTTTCTTCCTTCTCTAGAAAAATGGGATAAGAATGTGATAGTTTGCTCTACCTTTTCTCTGATCTCTTTATATCTCCTTCAAATATTTTATCCATTCACATCTCCAACCATCATTGTTAAGAGAACAGAAAAGAAAGAAAATCACCAATCTCCCATGGAATTTATCTGCTGAATTTTCACTTGAATGCATATAAGATAAGAACAGGATCTCTTCTGAATGTCTGCATTTTCACATTCAATAAGTTTCTAATTCTTATGATTTTTTTCTTTGCAATCTTTGTCAAATCTTTCTATTCACATTGACTCTAGTCTAATCATGAATCTCTCCCTATCATTTTTGAGTCATTGCAGTAGCATTCCAGAAGAAAAGTTTAGTCCCAACGTGCTTTCATTTCTTCTGATTATGACCATGTAATTAATATTTCTAAAATATAAATTGTATCACATTATGTCCTTGTTCACAGCCATCAATATCGTACCTTTGCTCAGTGTAAGTTCCATGAAGATAGAAATTTTATTCATTTTATGTATTATTATATCCTCAGTTATTAGGTGACTGACACATAATAAGTTTTTAATAAAATTATTGAATGAATAATAAGGAATCCGCTCTAAATGTAGCCTGAATTCAATATTTTCCACCATTTGACACCGATCTACTTCTTTGAACCTACCTTTTTTACTCTTTTGTGAATCTCAAGTTCCAGATAGGTTAATCTACTTCTTACTTCTGCCTTCTAAATCTTGTTTTACTTAAAATTCTAAAGTCTGACTTCATTAATCGCATCTGAAAACTGCAGCTCATTTTTACATTCACTGAATACTTTCACTATGCCATGCACTTTGCTATGTGCTTTCCATAGGTTATCATTTACCTTTCACAACCACACTGTGAGATAGGTATCATTTTCTCCTATTTTACAACTGAGGACATCGCAGCTTTGAGAAGTGAAGTCACATAGCAGTTAAATTGCAGAGCTGAGATTTGAGGCTTGAATAGTTCAGCTCCAGAGCCTAGCCTCTCAGTTCCCATGCCTTTCACATTCACGGCATTCTCCTCTGAACTCTTGGCATGTGAGGTCTGTATTGCTTACTTGGCGTTATTCATATTTCCTTGCAGGATTGTTTAATTTGTCATATATATTAACCTTATCTCTCAAGTGCAGAGACTTTGTCTCTTACCTCACCATTCATAGATCTGAATAGAGATATGAACAATGATACTGAAGTATCATAATCACCTTGTGGGATTTCTTTTGGATCAAAACACACACTTTGGTCCTGGTGAATGAAAAACTGAACAGCTATTACCTATTGAGTGCTTTATACTAATATGAGCATTAAGTTCACTTAGTAAAATATATTTTCAGAACTGCAGTAGGTATAAAATAAGAAGACCTGTTTATTTATGTAAATAATTAAAAATAAATATCAGGCATGCCCCATTCCTACTCATTTAAGTCATTTTAATGATGGCTGAAATATAAAAGGAGATTTTGTTAAAGGTCTCTAAGGAGAAAAGGGCAACACCACTAAATAAAGAAGCATGATCATGCTGGGGCAAACTTGAAAGGAGATGGCATTTATACAAAATGCAATTTACTTTGACAGTAATTTTCTGAGTTTCCCTGGTTATTATTGAAGATACATCTGTGTTTGAAAAAGAATGCTCCCTCTTTCCTCGCTAGCCAGCTGCTCTGTTTGATCCTGCAGTGAAGTCACCATCCTGTGTTAATGGCTTCACAGTTTGTTCCTGGAGAAAAAAATTATTATGATGTCACAAATTTGTCATTTTGACTTCACTGCAGGGTCAGGTTGGGGGAGAAAATGGGTTGTAAAGGATAAAATCTTTCAGGCAGAAACTTTTTTTTTCTCCTTGTAACAAGAAATAGGTGGTGTTAGGACAAGCACTTAAAATCAAGCAGATGAAAGGGAACATGACTATAAAGGTTCATAGGTATCATGTTAGAAGTAATCCATCTGAAATTCTCTTACTTTTAATGATGCCAGGATAACTTTTAGCTCTACATCCAGGCCAATCTTTTCCTTCATTTTTCTCTATACACCCTAAAGTTCCCAGTTTCAAAATGGAGACTTTCCTTTCCTGGAATTGCAGTTTTTTCAACATCTTAAACTCTTTGAAGAATCACAATAGTATATTCTCTCTTTGCATATCTATCAAAGAGCTGCATTGTCCCAGCATTTTTAAATTAATGTACATGAACTTCAGCTTAAGATAGTAGGGTTGAGGCAATTCTTTTCCTTTCTCAAATCCATTAAAAACAATGACCAAAAATTTAAAAAAAGAAAAAAAAAAAACAACTAGCTAAAATGAAACAAAGGAATGGTTAAAACCTCAAACTACTAACTGTTCACACACCCACCAAATCATGTAAAATCTGAGCCTAAACAGGGCAGGATGCTGAGAGCCAATGCACGCCTCCTTGATCATTGACGGATATTGATTTTTCTCAAAAGTAAATGTTACAATCCAGAAAGGCATAGACAATGATTCTTTGATTCAAGATGACAAGATCCAGGGGGTATAGTGGCTGCAGAAAAGCACAGAACCTCCCTGTAGAATATGTTTAATAGCATAGAATGACAGGGGAGGTGGCACAGAAGGAGAAACTAAACAGAGACTCACTATTACTATTGACCAAAGCCTAGTGTTCTTTGCAAGGGTGAGTGCCAGAGGTGATGCAGGGAAAAAGAGGCAGCTGCACAGGGAATGCTTGACATAAAAGGATTTTCTGTGAGTCACAATGACTACTTGCACACAGAGGGGAGTCATGCACTCAGGACAAAGGAAATAACTGAATTGGTGTGAGAGTGTTTGAGACCACAAATTTCCATCGAGGCTCTAGACTTACGTATCCTATAGCTCATACTCCCCAATCCTCCTATAGACTATTTTTCAGCAGGTAGCTAGCCTCATTCAAACTTGAGTAAAACTTAGAAGCCAACCCATTAACTGTGGGAAAAAAAGAGGAAATAGACATAAGCAAATGGTAGCAAAGTAAACATGTAGCATAAGAATTCTTTCCTAAAAATACACAGGAAGAATTTAAATAAATAACTTTTCAAAGAAGTAAAATATATATGTATATAAGGGTGCAAATAAGAGACTATAAAATAGAAAAAAGTTAAAAGCAAACTGTTAGTCCTCAGAAAAGAAATGTAAGGAACAAATAAAACATACTGGAAGTGAAGCCATATAAAGAAGCAATTTAAAGTATAATAGAAGAGGCTCAAAGCACAAAGATATAGTGGGTATAATGGGGAAAAACACACAAAATTAAATGGAAAATAACAAAGATACAAAATAGTAATGAATAAGATAATAGAGAACGCAGAATATATCTAACTGATACATATTTAGTGTTCCTGAAGAAGAGACCAGAATGATAAAAGCTTTCAAATATAAGAAAAATCCCTGAAAAAAAGAGAGGCTTTCATTTACATATAAACAAGGTATTTTGTGTCTTTGGAAAAGATAATACAGGATGATTGGTGCCAAATTTGATGATATTGTTGAATTTCAATATCAAAGAAATAATATATAAACAGCCCGGTAGAAAACAGGTTAAAAAACAGACTGTCCTCAATCTTTTTAAAGAGAACCCAAGAGCAAAAGACAATACATATGCTTTAAAAGTTCTGAGAAAAAGATGTGTGTTTTATACCCAGTCTAGTTGTCCTCTAAGTACAAAAGGCAGCTTGGCAGACCACCTTATGCATGGAAGAACTTAGGGATGCAACAATGAAAAAATCTTTTTTTTGAAAAACTACTGGCTAGATCTTGCTGGCCAGAAGGTGAATCAAGACAAACCTGAAGGGCTTCCCTGGTGGCGCAGTGGTTGAGAGTCCGCCTGCCAATGCAGGGGACATGGGTTCGTGCCCCAGTCCGGGAAGATCCCACATGCCGCGGAGCGGCTGGGCCCGTGAGCCATGGCCGCTGAGCCTGCACGTCCGGAGCCTGTGCTCCACAGCGGGAGAGGCCACAACAGTGAGAGGCCCGCGTACCACACACACACAAAAAAAGACAAACCTGAAGAATAGAGAAACATGGCAAAAAAAGAAAAGTAAGCTCTGAATTGGTTAAGATATAAAATTATGACTAAAGTGTGGTACTTATAGCTAAAGGACAGAATTTAAATGCTATCAAGTAGACAAGGGAGAAAAATAAACAAAAATCATGAAAGATATAGGAAAGGAGATGGCAACATGTCTAAGACTAATTTATTCATCTATCATGAAGGAAAGTCAATGGACTTGTGTACATTTGAAATTTGAAGTTAGAAATATAATATAAACTTTTAAATATTTTTTCCATTTTTATTAAAATAAGCAAGCTCTTTTAGGAACTAATACCACTTTGTTGAAGAAACATTTATGTAGATTCTAGAATTTTATTCCCACTCGTTTCTTTTTCTTAAATTCAAATGAAAATAATTTTATATTTGTATTAAAACAGCTTGTATGATGTGATTCCACTCTTCCAAATTTATTACTTGAAGGACCTATATCTATCTATATCTAGCTGGCTAAGAATCTAACCAGATAGGTCTCTTTAGATGCCAAGTTCTCTAGTATCCAGCTCTAATTCCATATATCCTTATTTGTCATCTTCCATCTATGTAAGAACATAAAGAAATGCCTGAAATTAATTTTACCTAAAGTTAATGATGATTCTTTTCAGTTTGGGAGATTCGGAGTAATATTTTTTTTCTATTTATCCTCTCATCAATACCTAACATTTATTTTTATCATAATTTTTGTTTTTCAAAACCCACACTGGATAAGAAAGCAGGGGAGTGGATCATCACATTTTAAAAACATTCAAATAAGAAAATTTTTTATTCGGCTTGAATAAATGGCTCTTTTGAGTGTTAGTGATTGCAAATAACACAATTTAAGAGTTTCTACATGTTGCTTTGGAAATCTTCCTTCTTTTAAAAACTTATCCTTCTCTTGGTTGCAACCTCATTGCTCTGTCTCTTCCTTGGGCTGCTTTTCCATGTCTTCATTTCTAGACTCCATATCACCTCTAGCTTCTTTTCCTAAATGGAGAATTTCACTAAGATCAGTCCTGGGTTCTTAGCTTTTTTCTATGCTTTTCTCTTCTCACCAAAGCCTTTCTAGAGCAATGACTCTCATCTCTGAGATTATGACCTAATCCATTTCTCCAGGCCTGTCTTCTCTCCTGAGCCCTGGTTTTCCTCTGTAGATGCTTGAAACTTTTCCTTGTAAGTTTCTGCTGTCCTCCCAAATTCAAGTTGGATAAAACCGACATCTTATTTCTATAAAAATAAACAACATACACATATACAGACACATACATCAAAGTAACAAGAACAACAGGAACAAAACCTCATTCTTCCTTTCAAAAGTTTATTTTATTAAAGTCTGTTAACTGCCAAATGTTTCAAACCCAGCTGTCTAGTTTCTCACCTCCCACTCAGTTCTCATCCAACAATAATTTGGCCTTTATTCCTTCTCCTCTTCCTAAACTACTTTCATCAAGGCCACCAATGCCCTTCATATAATTAAATCCAATGGGAGGTCCTTTTTAGGCTTCAACTTGTTTGTCTGCTAGGCATCTTTCAAAAATACTAACTACTTCTGGCAAGAAACAACCCCTTTCTTAATTCTCTCATACCACATCCTCTGCATTTTTTTTCCCCTAACCATCAACTTCTTAGTCTCCTGGGCCAGCATATCCTCCTTTACTCCCCTTTTGCAGATTTCTAGGCTTGCTCTAAGCCCTGTAAGCCTCTTACTGTAAATTTTCTTCCTAGTGGTTTTCATCCATATCTATGACTCATCTCTTTGCTAGGGACTTTTACATTTAGATCTGCAGCCTAGACTGTTCTTCTGAGTGTCAGACCTATATTTCTATCTTCTGATTCAACATTTCCAATTGGATGTCTCAAAGAAGCGTCAAACTCAACTTGTCCAGAAATGAACTCATAAATTTCCCTTTCCAAACCTGGGCCCACACTGTTCCTGTTCTTAGGAATACCCTTTTCATTATTTGCCTAGTTAACATCACTTCCTCAGAGAAACCTTCTTGGACAATCCCAACTCACACAAGTATTCTTGTTGCATGCTCGCATAGCTTCCTCCATTTCCCTTTATAATCCCTAACAGAGCTCATAATTATATATTTGTTATTTGATTATAATTAATATATTGGTTATTTGATTAATGTCAATCTTCATCTCAAAAGTGTGGGTGTATATATGATTATAGATATAATATACATATTTAACATATATTACATGTCTTATATGTATAGTATAATATACATTTGTAATATATATGTCCATACATTTAGAATATTTATTCTGTAAATACTTATAATTAATAGACGTATGTTGTTTATTTCATATCTATTTATCTACCTCTAAAGCTTACATGCCTCATTGAACCCACGTGGACTTGCACAGTGTGTGACAAATAGTATACCCTCAATAAATATTTGTTAAAAGAATACACTTTTTAAAGTAAATTAATAAGTGGTAGAGCATTGTCTCTGGCATCCAGGCTTTAAGTCATGACATCTTTGTTTTTTCCTTTAACCTCACACTACATATCCAGCTATTATCAAGTGCCTTTGAAATAAAACATTTCTTCTAGTCCTTTTCTTCCTATTTATTTGCTACCATTCTGGTCCAGGTCCTAATCACCTTGTATTTAATCTATTGCAAGTCAAAGTTTGGTCTCTATTCCTTCAATCTATTCTTTATAATACTGTGAGATTAAACATCTAAGAATTATACTTTGTACCTAGTATTCTCTCACTCAAAAATCTTTCAATATTTCTAATTAATTACTAAATAAAAATCCACATTTCTTAGGTTGGATATAGCTCAATGCTCCCTGGAACATCCAGGCTATGTCCTCATTGTCCTCTTAAGATGGTTTGTACAGTCTAGTACCTTTGGTGCCACTGTACCTCTTCCTGGAAGACACTGCCCCCTCTCCCACCAAAACCACAGTACATATGCACACACTACTCCATACTTAATGAAATTCTACCCAAACATCAAAACCAGGCATATGGCTACCTCCTGTGAAATCTTCCCCAATTACTCAGCTAAACATATTCTCTCCCTCATGTGACACTCAGTGTCTGTCCCACACAATACAAGATAATTAATAATCATATTAATTAGATTTTTAAACATACATCAATTTTTCAAAAGTTGCATGTGTTTGAGTGTATGTATTGTAGCTTGCCAATTAGATTTTAAGTTATTTCTGGGTGAGAACAATGTAGCCTACTTTATTTCCCAGTGCCCAGAATCATAGTAGGTGCCAAAACACTTTTTGTTGATTTTAGCAGTAGAATAACGACAGCCAAGGAACAAACGCAGCTGAAAGGGCATGAGTATTATGGTGTATTTTTTATTATCATTATAGGTAATAGTAGTAAAATATTTGTAACAAATGTATATTTCTTTATACTATTCCAAATGACTTTCCAATTAATCATTTCATTAGAGCTCCATGGGGGACTAGCTCAACATTAATAATAAGAGAATTATAACATTTTCCTCTTCCTCATGGAAATGAATTTAAAACCAATGTCTTATGAGACCTGTCAGAAATAACAGTTTTGTTTATTTTTTATTGTTTAATATTGAGAGAGGTGAAAATATTATATGCACTCAGTAGGAGCTTCTAAAATAAGTTTTGGGAACTGATGAACATGTAGAGATGTACTCAGAGTTTACATTGGTGTTCATGCTGATTTTAATATTCAAAACTCACCTTAAATCTTTAAATGCCCTTCAAATCTGAGTGCTGTAGGAGAAAAGGGACTGTAGGTAAATTATAACTATATCAGATTCTAAATTTCAATATACAGAAAATAGGAGAGAAAGAGAGACAGATAGCCAAGAGAGAGAAAGGGAGAGAGAGAAGAAATATAGGAGATTTCCTCTGACTTTTAGCAAATTCTCTGGACCAGTGTCATAAAATTAAATAACTATAATAAAAATGTTTTAAGACTACATGAAAATGAGTCCCTTTGCTCAAATCAAACCAGTTCAAGAAAATTTGGCCCCTTTAAAGTTGACCTCATTAATTTCATGATCTTTGGATGGCATATAGCACCCCAACTGTGCAGATTAGTTTGTATCTTTGAAACCCACCAGCATTGTGTATCTGTGAAGATTAAAAAAAAAATACAGCACAGAACTCTGGACTTGTGTAATTAAAATGCAGACATTTGTTCAAACAGTTCTTGCATGTGAGCTATAAATAATCATTTGAAAAAAATTAAAAATTGAAATAGGTATAACATAGAGTAGTAATTAAGCATTTCTTTGTTAGAGATGGCTACACCTAAAGGTTGGGAGGGGGACTTTTCCCTATGAAGTTGCTGGGCATGTACGTGTACACTCTTCCCTTGACATTGACACTAACACAGAGTAACTACCATCTTGAATACCAAGATCAGTGAATATCAATCAACCTCCCTACATTTCCTATAAGCAAAACTTGGCAGTTTCTGCTGCATTATTTTGACAGAGCAGTGATAGGTGGATATTTGCTGCCACCCATTGAGTTGCCCAAACTTGATTAATGCTACATCCTGTATCCCTTTATTTATAAGAGTTCATTCCAGATCTATAGGAGAAGTTTCCTATATTTAAACTCATATTAGTTTTCATAATTATTCTATAATAGGCCATTTATATTATTAGACAATAGTTACACAAGTGACGGTTATAATTGAACTATTTTGCATACAGTTTTAAAACATGCCCATCAGAAAGACTGATATAACAAAAGGCAGATTTATAATCTCTGGTACCAGACTACTTAGGGCAGGCACATCAAATTGTACGACAGATTTTGCCTTTCATTTCTGGAATGGGTTTTGATATTTTTTGCTCACCATATGTTGGATGTAAATCTAGAAACCAACAGAAATGTAAACATCATTCATGATTAGAGGTTTAAAACATTTTGGAAGCCCTCTGATTTATTTTGCTAGAAAAGTAATTCCAGTCTACTGAGCACTACAGCCCTTATAACCATAAGAAGTACAATTTGCCTTCCTGGACTTATTACTCTCTGATGGTTTCTGTGCTCTGTGAACGATTACAGAAATGAACAAATAGGTTTGGTATGTATGGAATAATGATGTAAGGGCTCAACCTCCACGCTGTGACTTCAGATGTTGTGTATATCAAAGTCAGACAATTTTTTGCCAACAACTATATTGTTAGAGTCCTATATTCCCCTCTCAGAAATGCATCCTATGATAAGAATTTCCTGATTTATATGGAAGGTCTAATTTTGAGGCTACAGGATTTTTTTTTTTGAGATAGAGAAACCATCAAATTATGTTTACAGGTTTGTATGATGATAATCTAGCACTGTGATCCCATAAAGAATAAATTCAACTTGTCTTACAGGTGTTGGGAACTATTTAATTTCTTCTATTTCTTAACTCTTAGGTAAACAGGTGACTGGAAACACTTCTTATCAATCAAAAGAAAGAAAGAACTCCAGGCACAAACTTGGCATCATGCTAAAATATCCCTATATGTTGAGAGGTATTAAATACTTTTTCTCAAGCAAACTGAAAATTGCATTTTTCCTGATTCAGCAAAATGCCGTAATTGCCCAATACAAAGAAAACCATACATTATTTAATCTTCAGAATGTTAATTAAGCACTGGATGCATTCAGATGGTTATATTTTTACTTAAAAAGCCACTTATTTGTGATAAAGGTATGGTAGTGCAGAGATTGCAAATGGATGGTCATTGTGTTAAGTTAGACCAATGGATCTTATTTGTTGTGCTCTTGTGGTCTTGACCCAGAAGATTTGCTATTATTTTTAAAATTCCTTGACAGTCTTTCCTATATAAATCCAGATTTTTAGTTTCTTTTGAAAAAAAAATGGCAACACTGAGCCTCCATTCCTGCATTGAAACAGTGAGTTGGAGCTCCTGCTGTTCTGCCTCTCCAGGCCTCTCCAGACCTTGTATTCTGATAAGTCCAAGATTCTCCACTTGTTTCCTTACCTGTAAGGCCCCGGTGGGCACATGTGTATGTGATCTTTGTGTTAAAGTTTTTTCCTTTCTTTGATTTTTTTCCCTATATTTGTTTGTTATCTGTAATAGTGCTTCTAAAAGCCTCAAAATCATGGCAGGTGATTTAGATGTTTTTATCATTTTTTTCTTTTTTAATCATCAGTTGTGAATAAAGAACACTTTGCATAAAATACATTAAATGTCAAAGTCAGAAAGAGTCTTTTCAGGGTACAGTGGAGTGCCATGCTGTAGAGTGGCATCTTAAGTGAACATAATGTCTAGAGTCAGCAGGTAAAGCAAAAGTTGAGTAAAGGTAAACTTGCCCTTGAAAACCTCTTAGGATGATGCCAAGTTTGAAACTGATATACTGTCTCTCAATAAGTCCAGTACAGCCAATTTTTCTCTCTAGTTTGGGAACAGATAGATTTTTTTCTTTTTTGGTTGAGTACCAGATGAAGTAATTGCACTGAATTTAGGAATCATATTACATGCAATACACATCTTTGAAAACTAGAATACTCAGAACTGCAGCAAGATGATCACTAAGAGAGACACGTAGGAAGTGAACTCAACAGAGGAAAAGGCAGAATCCCGTTTTTCATCTTGTGCTCACTCTGGGGCATATGCTCAGTGAGTGGAATGACAAGCGAACTGTTCATACTGTTTAATTCTCTATCTGTGTCTCCATTGCTCTCTCTCATCCCTTTTATGAGTCCATGTACTTGAATTTGAGTACATTTGAGTTTGTGCATATGGTAGAAATACACGGACTCAAACTAGGATTTGATCACTTACTAAGTTTTTAGAACATAGGACAAAGGAAGTGAAGAATAGAGATTTTGTTTCTTCTGAGAACAATTCACAGATAGAAAAATGATTAAACCAGTTAAGATATTTGGTAAGCTTCCTTAGTGTGTGAGATACTCTGATAAGAGCTGTTTGGGATGAAGAGAGGTATAATGTGACTATCTTAAAGTTTCGTACATTTTATAGCTTATATATATATTTTTTTAATTGGGAATCTGACAAAGAGTGGCCAGTTGTTTTATTTTGGACATTGAGTGCATTTAAAAAGAGAAGAATATTAATCTTGGAGGGAGAATGGCCAAGATGGTGGAGTTTGAAAACTCTGAGCTTGACTCCTCCCATGGAACACCAAAATTACAACCATTTACAGAGCAACTATTGCTGAGAAAAACTAGAAGACTACAGAAAAGATCTTCTACAACTAAAGATATAAAGAAGGAACCATGAAACAGGACAACTTGGGCCCCTGAATCAGCCACTCCAGGATCCAACACCATGCATCAGCTGGCCAACTCAAGCTGGCCCTGCTTGCTCAGGGCCCTGCAGCCAACCACCTTGTGACCTGACTTTGCCCACCAGTGGCCAGAAGCCTCTGCACAAGGCAGACCTTGGCAACCAATCTGACTAGGGACCAGTCACACCTACCAGGTCACCCATAATAGTCAGCCTGTCACAATAGAAGGACCCATGCAGCCCATATTGGGGCACCCCCAGGGCATATACATCTGATGAACACAGAGGAGTGCATTGCTGAGCTGCATAGCATGTCTCCTACAAAAGGCCACTTCTCCAAGGTCAGAAAACATAACCAACCTGCCAAATATATAGAAATAAAACAGCAAATTAGGCAAAATGAGGCAACAGAGGAGTATGCTTCAAATAAAGGAACAAGATAAAACCCCAGAAGAAGAACTAAACAGAGTGTAGATAAGAAATCTACCCTATAAAGAATTCAAGGTAATGATTGTAAAGAGGTTCAAAGAACTCAGGAGAAGACTGGATAAAGAGAGTGAGAAGTTAGAAGTTTTAAACAAAGAGTTGGAAAATATAAAGAAGAACTGAACATAGATGAGGAATACAATAACTAAAACAAAAAATACACTAGAAGGAATCAACAGTAGATGATAAGGAGGAACAGATCAGCGAGCTGGAAGATAGAGGAGTGGAAATCACTGAAGCTGAACAGAAGAAAGAAAAAAATGATAAAAAGAAATGAGGACAGCTTAAGAGACCTCTGAGACAACATCAAGCATACTAACTTTCATATTAAAGAGGTCCCAGAAGGAGAAGGGAAAGAGAAAGGAGCAGAGAACATATTTGAAGAGATACTAGCTAAAACATCCCTAACCTGAAAGGCAACAGACATCCAGGTCCAGGAAACTTAGAGTCTCAAGCAGTATCAACTCAAAGAGGACCACACGAAGATACATTGTAATTAAAATAGCAAAAATTAAAGATAAAGAAATAATTTTAAAAGCAGAAAGGGAAAAGCAAATTTACCTACAAAGAACTCCTATTAAGGTTATCAGCTGACTCTTTAGCAGAAAGTCTGCAGGCCAGAAAGGATTGGCATAATATATTTTAAGTGATGAAAGGGAAAAGCCTATAACAAAGAATACTCTACCCAGCAAAGCTCTTATTCAAATTTGGTAGAGAAACCAAAAATTTTACAGATAAGCAAAATATAAAAGAACTCAGCACCACTGAATCAACTTTACAAGAAATGTTAAAGGGACTTCTCTAAGCAAAAAACAAAAGGTCACAACTAGAAATATAAAAATTTTAAAAGGAAAACTCTCATTGGTAAAGGCAAATATAAAAGTACTAAATCAACCATGTATAAAGCTAGGAGGAAGGTAAAAAAGACAAAAGTAGTAAAATCATCTCTATCCACAAGTAGTTAAGGGATACTTAAAAAGATGTAAAATATGATGTCAAAAATAGTAATTGTGGATGGCAGGTAATAAAAATGCCAGGTTGTTAAAATGCATTTGAAATTAAGAGATCACAAACTTAACTTGAAATGATTATATATATATATATATATATATGTATATATACACACACATATATATGGATTTTATATATATATATATGGATTGCTACATATACACCTCATGGTAATCACAAACTGAAGGTCTGTAATGTGATACACACACACAGAAAAGAGAAAGGAATCCAAACATAACAGTAGCAATAGTCATCAGAACACAAGGAAGAGACCAAAGGAAGAAAAAAGGAACAAAAAAGAACTACAAAACAACCCCAGACAATGAACAAAATGGCAGTCAGTACATGCATACGATAATTACTTTAAATGTAAATGGGTTAATTGTTTCAATAAAAAAACATAGAGTGGCTGAATGGATAAAAAAGCAAGACCCAAATATATACTGCATAGAAGAGACTCCAAATCTAAATATACACACAGATAGAAAGTGAGGGAATGGAAAAAGTTATTCCATGAAAATAAAGCCAGAGTAGCAATACTTATTTTAGACAAGATAGACTTAAAACAAAGACTATAACAAGAGACAAAGAAGGACATTGCATAATGATCAAAGGATCAATCCAAGAGGAAGATTTAACAATTGTAAGCATATATGAACCCAACATAAGAGTGCCTAAACATATAAAACAAGTATTAACAGACAAAGGGAGAAATTGATAGTAACACAGCAATAGTAGAGTACTTTAACACCCCACTAACATCAGTGGACAGATCATCCAGACAGAAAATCAATAAGGATACCTTGACTTTAAATGGCACATTAGATAAGATGGACTTAATATGTATATGTGTATACATAATGTATACCTATCTATATATTATGATATATATATATATATATTTAAAACATTCCATCCAAAAGTAGCAGAATACACATTCTTTTCAAGAGGACATGGAACATTTTCCAGAATACATAGACCATAAAACAAGTCTCAGTAAGTTGCCAAACGCTTAGAAAGAGTCAACAGCTATCCTTCTCAAGCTATTCCAAAGAAACTGCAGAGGGAGAAATGCTTCCAAACTCATTCTGTGAGGCAGGCCAGCATCACACTGACACCAAAGTCAGGCAAATATATCACAAAAAAGAGAAAATTACAGGCCAATATCACTAACAAACGTAGATGCAAAATCCTCAACAAAATACTAGCAAACCAAATTCAACAATACATTAAAAAGATCATACACATGATCAAGTGGGATTTATCCCAGGGATTCAAAGATGGCTCAATATCTTCAAATCAATAAATGTGATATATGACATTACCAAATTGAAGAATAAAAATCATATAATCATCTCAACAGATGCAGAAAAAACTTTTGACCAAACTCAACATCCATTTATGATAAAACTCTCCATAAACTGGGTATAGAGGGAACATACCTCAACATAATAAAGGCCATATATGATAAGTCCACAGCTAACATCATTCTCAACAGAGAAAAGCTGTTTTAAGATCTGGAACAAGTCGAGGATGCCCACTCTTGCCCCTTTTATTCAACATACTGTTGGAAGTCCTAGCCACAGCAATCAGACAAGAAAAAGAAATAAAAGGAATTCAAATTGGAAATGAAAAGTAAAACTGTCACTGTTTGCATGCAAATGACATGATATGATACATAGAAAAGCCTAAAGATACCACCAAAAAACAACTAAAACTCATCAATGAATTCAGGAAAGCAGAAGGATAAAAAATTAATATACAAAAATCTATTTTGTTTCTATACACAAACAAATTATCAGAAAGAGAAATTAAGGAAACAATCCAATTTACAATCACATCAAAAAGAATAAAATACCTAGGAATAAACCTACCTAAGGAGGTAAAAGACCTGTACTCAGAAAACTATAAGACACTGATTAAAGAAATTGAAAAGAATACAAATTCCTGGAAAGATATATCGTGTTCATGGATTGGAAGAATTAATACTTTTAAAATGACCGTACTACCCAAGGCAATCTACAGATTCAGTGCAATCCCTATCAAAATACCAATTACATTTTTCACAGAACTAGAAAAGTAATTCTAAAGTTTGTATGGAAACACAAAAGAACTCAAATAGCCACAACAGTCTTGAGAAAAAAAAGAACAATGCTGGAGTCCTGCTTGCTGATTTCAAACTATTCTACAAAGCTACAGTCATCAAGGCAGCATGGTACTGACACAGAAACAACAGACACATATGCCAATAGAACAGAATAGATAGCCCAGAAATGAATCCACACTTATAGGGATAATTAATCTACCACAAAGAGGGCAAGAATATACAATGGGAAAAAACAGACTCTTCAATAAATAGTGTTGGAAAAACTGGACATATGCATGCAAAAGAATCAAACTGGACTACTCTCTTACACCATGTACAAAAATAAATTCAAAATGGATGAAAGGCTTAAATATAATACCTGAAATCATAAAGCTTCTAGAAGAAAAATTAGGCAGTTGGCTCTAAAACATTACTCTTTGACATCAGTCTTAGTAATTTTTTTTTAGATATATCTCCATATGCCAAGCAAGGGAAACAAAAGTGAAAATAAATAAATGGAACTACATCAAACTATAAAGCTTTTGAATAGTGAAGGAAACTTTCAACAAAATGAAAAGACTGCCTACAAAATGGGAGAAGATACTCACAGACAATATATCTGAAAAGGGGCTAATATCCAATATATATAAGGAACTCATACAACTCAACATCAATTAAAAATACCATCAAAATATTGTTAGAGGATTTGAATAGACAAATCTTTAGAGGAAGAAAGATAAGTGAGGGAGATTAAGAGGTACAAACTTCCATTATAAAATAAATGTCATGGATATGACATGTACAGTATGGGAAATATAATCAATAACTATAATATCTTTGTAGGCAGATGTACCATAACTAGACTTATTGTGGTGATCATTTTGAAATGTATAGAAATATTGAATCACTATGTCGTGTAACAGAAACCAACAATGTGTTGTAGGTCAACTATACTTAAAAAACAAACTCATAGAAAAGGAGATCAGATTTGTGGTGACTAGAGGTGGGTGGTGGGAGCAGGAGGAATTGGATGAAGGCTGTCAAAAGGTACAAACTTCCGGGCTTCCCTGGTGGCGCAGTGGTTGAGAGTCAGCCTGCCGATGCAGGCGACACGGGTTCGTGCCCCGGTCCGGGAAGATACCACATGCCACGGAGCGACTGGGCCCGTGAGCCATGGCCGCTGAGCCTGCGCGTCCATAGCCTGTGCTTCGCAATGGGAGAGGCCACAACGGTGAGAGGCCCGCGTACCGCAAAAAAAAAAAAAAAAAAAAGGGTACAAACTTCCAATTATAAGATATATAAGTACTAGGAATGTAATGTATAGCATGATAAATATAATTAACACTGGTGTATGTTATATATGAATGCTTTTAAGCGAGTAAATCCTAGGAATTCTCATCACAAGGAAAAATATATATTATATTTCTTTAATTTTGTGTCTATATGAGAAGATGGATGTTCACTAAACTTGTGATAATCATCTCATGATGTATGTAAGTCAAATCATTATGCTGTACACCTTAAACTTATACAGTGCTGTATGTCAATTATATCTCAATATAACTGGAAGGAAAAAAAAATAGGAAATCCAGTGGGAGCTATTGCATGGACTTAAGTGAGTTCTTAGACAAGGGTGGTGTGTAAAGATAAAAAGAAATGAACAAAATCCATATGAGACAACCAGTCATTGATTCATTTCAAATACTATTGTCTGATTGTCTTGTCACTTTCAATCCATCAGTCAAAAGAGGGGTGAGAGCTAACGAAAATTTTAGTCACTTATTAGCATGTTCCCAAATCTCTGGGTTTTGCCTTGTCATTTCTGTCAGACAAGTGTGTGGTTAACCAAATGCCTTCAAAATGCTTTTTCTACTCTTCTCTATTTGTCAATTCAGGATTAAAAAAAAAAAAAAGAAAGAAAGAAAGAAAAAAGGATCAGGCATGCTTAAAACAGTAGCCCTCTTAAGAAACTTGAATTTTAGAGAAAGATCTCTCAAGTCTTCTGAACTGTTTTATAAAGCAGTAGTACTAAAATTTATTTTGAAGCTCCTCTATATAGATATATAAGTACCAACGTTTATAATTCAGTCCTGTAATCCTTCTCCTACTACCATGTGTTCTCTCTTCACCTCTACCACACCCTCAGACATTGTCTTTAGCTGGTGACACTGCCTGAGAGTCATCAAAAAGCACAAGAAGACCAGTTGTATTAATTTTCCTGTTCCCATATATACAATTATCCATGTGAACATGGCTATGAAGCAAAGCTATAACTGCGAAACAGTTTAGGCAGTAAATGTATTTCTTTGTTTCTCTGCAGATTATTTTACCTGAATATCCCATGTCCATGACTGTAGTACTACTGCCGGGCATGTAATGAATAATTGCTAGGTTTTGAATTCACTTTATTCATTAGATTTTTGTCATTTGGCAACAAAGAAAGAGTTTGAGTGAAGAGAGACATGATCCCTCTGCTAGCTACTTTCTTTCTTCTAATATTTTGAACGTTATCACTTTGTGATCTTATCATTGTCATTGCCTAGAACTGGAATTTCTTCCTTGCCCTAGTTACCTCTCCAAATCGTCGATTATTTATCAAGGCCACCTCAAATCTTACAACTTCTCTGAAGCCTTCACAGATTAGGTGATCCCAATTCATTCATGCATGCATTCATTAGTCAATTAGCAGATGTTTAGAGAGCACCTACTGTATTAATAGAAGCACCTAAATACTTTCCTCAGCCTCCAGTGCTTGATCACTCTCATTTTGGCTTATAAGACCCTCATCTACATTATTCAGTTGACTCTTCACTCTTTCATTTATCTTGCTGAGTTGATTAACATTTCAAAAACACGTGCCATATGTTCACATTTAAGTTTGTGGATTCTTGATGACGTTTCACAGTCGAAAGATATGAGGCAGGAGAGATTTTGATAAAGCTATTTATTCAACTTAAAGGACCATATTTTATTATGAGATTCTCTCTTTCTTGCTTTTCTTTGATGTCACAACTTATTTCTCTTTAATTTTTTTCCAGTTTTATTGAGATAAATAACTCTGCAACAAACATGAGGGTGCAGATATTTCTTCAAGATAATGATTTCATTTCCTTCAAATATATACCCAGAAGTAGAATTGATGGATCAGATAGTAGTTCTATTTTTAATTGTTTGAGGAACCTCCATAGTGTTTTCCATAGTAGCTGTACCAATTTACATTCCCATCAAGAGTGCCCAAGGGTTCTCTTTACTCCACATCCTTGTCAGCACTTGTTAACTCTTGTCTTTTGGGTAATAGCCATCCTAACAGGTGTGAAGAGATATCTCGTTATATTTTTGACTAGCAATTCCCTGGTGATTAGTGATGTTGACAACTTTTCATGTATCTGTTGGCCATTTGTGTATATTCTTCGGAAAACTATCTATTCAGGTCTTTGCCCATTTTTTAACTGACTTGTTTATTTTTTGCTACTGAGTTATAAGTCCCTTGTATATTGTGGATATTAACCCCTTATCAGATATTTGATTTGTAAATATTTTTTCTCATTCAATAGGTTACCTTTGTATTTTGTTGGTCATTTCTTTTGCTGTGCAGCCTTTTTAATTTGATGTAGTCATACTTGTTTGTTTCTGCTGCTTGTGTTTAAGGTGTCAAATCTAAAAAAGTCATTGCCAAAACCAATATCAAGTACTTTTTCCTTATGATCTTCTATGAGTTTTATGATTTCAAGCCTTACATTTAAGTCTTTAATACATTTTTAAGTTAATTTTTGCATATGATTTAAGAGAGGGGTCCAGTTCCATTCTTTTGGATAGGATATCCAGTTTTCCCATCACCATTTACTGAAGAGACTATGTTTTCTCCATTAAGAATTCTTAGTGGATCCCTTGTCAAATATTAGTTGACCATGTGTGTGTGGGTTTATTTCTTGGCTCTTGATTCTGTTTCCATTGGTCTATTGCCTGTTTTTATGCCAGTACTGTACTATTTTGATTATACTATAATTTTATAGCATAGTTTGAAATCAGGGAGTGTGAACTTCCAGCTTTGTTCTTCTTTTATAAAGACTGCTTTGGCTATTTGGGGTCTTTTGTGGTTCCATATAAATTTTAGGATTTTTTTTTCTATTTCTGTGAATAATACCATTGAAATTTTGATAGGGATTTTATTGAATATTATAGATGGCTTTGGGTATTATAGATATTTTAATAACATTAATTATTTCAATCTGTGAACATGAGATTTCTTTCCATTTATTTGTCCTCTTAAATTGCTTTCATCAATGTCTTATTACAGTTAGTGTTTGAATCTTCCACCACATTAGTTGCATTTATTCCTAAGTATTTATTGATTTTTTAAAAAAAGTTTTATTATGGTAAAAGTCACATAATGTAAAACACACTATTTTAACCATATTTAACTGTACAGTTCAGTATCACTAAGTACATTCACATTGTTGTGCAACTTTCAGTATCATCCATCTCCCGAATTTTTCACCTTCCTAAACTGAAACTCTGTCCCCATTAAACACTAACTCTCCATTCCACCTCCCCACACCCACACCCACCCCCTGGCCCCTGGCATCTACAGTGTACTTTCTGAATCTATGAATTTGACTATTCTAGGTACCTAGTATAAGTGGAATCAAACAGTATTTGTCTGCACCTACTGTATACTGGAATGCATTTTTAAGGTTAACTTAATATATGTCCTACAAACAGATTATACCTTTTTTTTCCCTGTGCTATACAGTAGGTTCTCATTAGTTATCTATTTTATACATAGTAGTATATATATGTCAATCCCAATCTCCCAATTTATCCCACTCCCGCTTTCCCCCCTTGGTGTACATATGTTTGTTCTCTATGTCTGTGTCTCTATTTCTGCTTTGCAAACAGGTTCATCTGTATTATTTTTCTAGATTCCACATATATGCATTAATATACGATATTTGTTTTTCTCTTTCTGACTTACTTCACTTGTATGACAGTCTCTAGGTCCACCCATGTCTCTACAAATGGCACAATTTCATTCCTTTTTATGGCTGAGTAATATTCCATTGTATATATGTATGTACCACATCTTCTTTATCCACTCCTCTGTTGATGGACATTTAGGTTGCTTCCATGTCCTGGCTATTCTTAATAGTGCTTCAATGAACATTGGGGTGCACTGTTTTTGAATTATGTTTTTCTCCAGGTATATGCCCAGGATTGGGATTGCTAGGTCATGTGGTAGTTCTATTTTTAGTTTTTTAAGGAACCTCCATACTGTTCTCCAGAGTGGCTGTACCAATTTACATTCCCACCAACAGTGTAAGAGGGTTCCCTTTTCTCCACACCCTCTCCAGCATTTATTGTTTGTAGATTTTTTGATGATGGCCATTCTGACTGGTGTGAGGTGGTACCTCATTGTAGTTTTGATTTGCATTTCTGTAATAATTAGTGATGTTGAGCATCTTTTCATGTGCCTCTTGGCCATCTGTATGTCTTCTTTGGAGAAATGTCTATTCAGGTCTTCTGCCCATTTTTTGATTGGGTTGTTTGTTTTTTGGTATTGAGCTGCATGAGCTGTCTGTATATTTTGGAGATTAATCCCTTGTCATTTACTTTGTTTGCAAATATTTTCTCCCTTTCTGAGTGTTGTCTTTTCATCTTGTTTATGGTTTCCTTTGCTGTGCAAAAGCTTTTAAGTTTAATTAGGTCCCACTGGAGTTTGCAGGCAGCTGGGAAGAGCTGGCTCTTGGTGCCGTGCCAAGATGAGGACCTCCAGGAGAGCTCACACCAATTAATATTCCCTGGGGCATGGCCTAAAGTATCCACCTCCAAAATTCACTTTAGAACAGTAATCATTCCCCCTTGTTGAGCAGCAGCAGCAGCCAGAAGCGCCTGCCATCTGCCATCCCCAGGGGGCCCAAGGCATGGTCGGGCATGGGGTCATGGTGCCGCGGGACTGTGGCACAGCTACCTGGGCTGGATTGTGCCTGGGGTCACCGCGGCAACTGCAGGAGCCACAGGGCCACCACGGGGCAGGACGCAGCAGGGACACTCTGCAAACTCTCAGGCCTGACAGGGCCATGCATTTCACATCCACACAAAGCCTGGACACTGCAGAGATGCTCTCTGGGGGCTCAGCTGACCAGGGCAGGGGTCTATTTGCAATTTCTTCCTACCCTCCCCTACCGACCTCTCCAACTTCTCCCCACTTCTGGGCTCACAGCTCTCTAAGGCCAGTGTTTATTGTTTTTGATGCTATTGTGAATGGGATTGTTTTCTTTATTACTTTTTGAGATAGTTCATTGTTAGTGTACAGAGATACAACTGATTTTTGTATGTTGTTTTTCTGTCCTGTAACTTTCCTGAATTTGTTTATTAGTTCTAACAGTTTTTTGGTGGATTCTTTAGGATTTTCTATGTATAAGATCATGTCATATGCAGATAGAGAGAATTTTACTTTTTTCTTTTTGACTTGGATGCCCTTTATTTCTTTTTTCTCTGATTTCAATGGCTAGGAGGTTCAGTACTGTGTTGAATAAGAGTAGTAATAGTGGTGCTTTTGTTTTCTTCCTTGTCTTAGAGGAAAAGCTTCTAGCCTTTCACTATTGAGGATGATGTTAGCTGTGGACTTGTTATATATGGCTTTTATTATATTAAGTTCTTCCTATACCTGATTTGTTGAGAGTTATCATCAAAGGATATTGAATTTTGTCAAATGCTTTTTCTGCATCTATTGAGATGGTCATATGATTTTTATCTTTCTATTAATGTGATATATCAGATTTATTGATTTGCATGTGTTGAAGCAGCGTTACATCTCAGGGATGAATTCCACTTGATAATGGTGTATGATTATGTTAATGTGCTGTTTAATTCAGTTTGCTAGTATTTTGTTGAGAATTTTTACATCTGTATTCATCAGGGATATTGGTCTGTAATTCTTTTCTCATAGAGTCCTTGCCTGGCTTTGGTATCATGTTAACGCTGGCCACATGAAATGAGTTTGGAAGTATTCCCTCCTCTTCAAATTTTTGGAAAAGTTTGAGAAGGATTGGCATTAATTCTTCTTTAAATGTTTGGCAAAATCCACGTATGAAATCCACCATCCACCCATGGTCCTGGGCTTTTCTTTGTTGGAGGTTTTGATTAATGATTTAATAACATTACTTGTTATTGGTCTGTTTAGATTTTCTGTTTCTTCATAATTCAGTCTTAGGAGGTGCATGTTTCTAGGAATTTATTAATTTCTTCTAGGTTATCCAATTTGCTGGCATATAATTTTTAGTCATTTACAGTCCTTTGTATTTCTGTGGTATCAGTTTTAATGTCTCCTTTTTCATTTATATATTTATTTGAGTCTTCTCTCCTTTTTTCAGTTTGTCTAGCTAATGGTTTGTGTGTTTTATTTATCTTTTCCAGTTTTGTTAATCTTTTCTATTGTTTTCCTGTTTTCTATTTTATATATTTCTGCTTTAATTTTATTATTTCCTTCTTTTTGTTAACTTGAGCTTAGTTTGTTGTTCTTTTTCTAGTTCCTTGAGGTATGTTAGGTTGTTTATTTGCCATCTTTCTTTTCTATTGATATATGTATTTATAGCTATAAACTTTCCTCTTAGAACTGCTTTTGCTGCATCCCATAAGTTTTGGTATACTGTGTTTCCATTTTTGTTTGTAAGATATTTTTTTATTTAACTTATGATTTCTTTTTTGATCCATTGGTTGTTCAGGAGTGTGTTGTTTGATTTCTACATATTTGTGGATTTTCTGGTTTCATACTATCATTTGCAGAAAAGATACTTGACATAATCTCTATCTTCTTGAATTTGTTGAGACTTCTTTTGTGGCCTAACATATGATTTATCCTATAAAGTGTTCCATGCATGCTTCAGAAGAACTTGTATTCTGCTGCTATTGCTTGGAATGTTCTGTATATGTCTGTTATGTACATTCATCAAAGCGCTGTTCAAACCAAGTCTTTCCTTATTGATTCTTTGTGTGGATAATCTATCCATTATTGATAGTGGGGCTAGTGACTGTGCTCCTCAGTTGGGCAAGGTCAATTTCTTGGCTTGTCAGTCAGTTGGGGTTGTAAGCTATGCTCCATGGTTGGGCAGAGTCATTGGCTGCACTCCCTGCCTAGGCAAGGCCACAAGCTGTCCAGCAATTGATCAAGGCCATATGCTAGGCTCTGCTACTGGGTGAGGTTGTAGGCTGAGCTCCTCAGTGGGGTGGTAACATAGGCTGTTCTCCAGGATTCTCAGGTTCACTGTTAAAGCTCCCTGGTTATGCAGGGCCAGAGCTATGCTCAACAGTTGGGTAGGATGTGTTCCACAACTATTGGACTACTGGTTCTTGTGGCCATGCTTCCCAGAGTGATGGGACTGGAAGCTATGCTCAGCAGGTTGGTGAGACTGTGAATTTGTCCCTCTGCCAGCATAGGCTATCAAATGCACTCCACTGTAGCTTCAATCTTGTAGCCAGTAATCCTAATCAGACTGAACTGTCAAATAGGCTCCTTGGCCAGACTAAGGCATGGCTCAGCTCTCTAGATATGTAGAGCCTCAGGCTGGGATTTCTGGCCAGGTGCCTCTGCAAGCAGGAACATGGTCTGCTGAAACCTGAGTGAAGGTTGCTGTAGGCACCACCACCCTTTATCTCTCTCCTTCTGATCCCTAGCTCCTGGTGGAGCTGCACAAATACCTCCTTGTGATGTATGTGAGGTAAGACCTGAGTATGCTTCCTCGGAATCATCTTGCAACTCTGGTAAAGCTGAATGTCCACCTTGGGTTCTGTTTTTACCACTGGAGAAACTGATACCCAGTGGGGCCCTCTTGATGTGCTGGCCTGGGGAGTGGTTGAGTCTGTTAAAATGAAGCTGCTGCTCTTACTCTCCTAATGCAGTCCCTCTTAGTCTCTGTTGTCCAAGGTAGTGCTTAAGTCTCACTTCTTGGGTTCTGGGATCTTCAAAATGGTGTCTTGTGTATAGATAGTTGCTAGTTGACCCTCTTGTGAGGCTGACTGAAGTTGGGTACAATCTATGTCACTGTCTTGATGATGTCACTCCAAAGTAATTTGTTTTAATGCAAGCTGGATCATGTCTCATCCCTATTTTATATCCTTCAAAAGCTTCTCAAGGCTTTTAGGATAAAGTTTGGCTCAACTATCCTTACTTTGAATGACTCAATTCCTACCTCCTTTCTCCTTACCTACCACAAGTCTCCCTCTTTCTATCCTGGAATTAATTGAATTATGGTGGTTGATACATCACATTATAATTACCTTGTTAATTTAGACCTCCTAAATAAAGATTTTTATATGTGGGGTCTAGTAATCTTAATTTTAAGCAAGCTTTCTGGAAGATTCTCATTTAAACTAAAGTTAGAAAACCACTACACAATTCCCTATTGGCCTGACCTTTCTGCTCCTCAAATATGTTCATTTATTTCCTATTTTAAGGTCTTAAAATGTTCAGTTTCCTCAGTCTGGAACGTTGAAGTTTTATTCTAAGGTAATTTCTAATTATGCTCAGCTTCCAATTTCATGTTACTTTCTTATGGGTGTCTTCCCTTAGGTTAGTAGACTAAATTATATCTTGTTATGTACTGTCTTCATTTTCTATCATTTTCTTTCATAGCACTTAGAACATTGGTAATTAAATTGTTATTTATGTATTTATATTTTCATTTCCTCAACCAGACTGTGTGCTCCTGAGGGCTACAAGTTTTATCTCCTTTCTTTCATGGGGTTATTATGTTCTGTCATTTTGGGTTAAGTGTCCCACTTTTCACTCATCTTGCTGCTGGTGACCACCTGAATCTTTGCTCTTATCACACTGTACTACAATTTTCTCCCTCCTTGTCTCTGTCCCATATAAGCGTGTGATATAGGACAGAGATGTAGAACTTCTTGAGGGAAAAGACCAACTACATCTTTAACTCTGTTACCACATCATCTACCAGAGCAATTGGAAAATAGTAGGGCCATTAATAAATACTTGATTAATGAATGAATGAATGAAAGACTATTACACTGTGTGATTTTTTTATGTTTTAGGGAAGAGATTGTGATTTCAGAAATTCCAAATGTGTGAAATACTGAAGACCCTTAGTATTCTTCTGAATTAAAAAAAAATTGTGTCCACTCTTTTTACTCAGAGATGTCACTGAGATTTCATTAATATTATATCTATTTTAAACTGTATTGTCATGAACAATCTGTAGACTAGAAGAAAACATAAAAGAAAATTTTTGTGATCTTGGATTAAGCAGATGTTTCTTAGGTACAATATGAGAAGCACAATCCATAGTAGGAAAAAAATAGATTGATAACTTGGATTGCATTGGAATGGAGACTTCTGCCCTATGTATGACACTGCTAAGAGAATTAAAAGATGCAGACTATAGACTGGGAGAAATACTTGAAATCATATATCTGATAAATGACTTGTATCCAGTTTACCTAAGTACTCTCAAAATGCAATAATATGAAAACCATCAGCCTAATTTTTTAATAAATGAGCAAAAGATTTACACAGACACTTCATCAAAGAAAATATAGGAATGGCAAGTAAGCACGTGAAAAGATGTTTAACGTCATTAGTTACTCGGAAAATGCAAATTAAAAACCGCAGTATGAAGCCACAGCACATCTATTAGAATAACACTGGGTTGGCCAAAAAGTTCATTCGGGGTTTTCATAACATCTTATGGAAAAACCCAAACAAACTTTTTATCCAACCCAATAAAACAAACGCACAAAATAACTGAGCATTCCAAGTGTTGATAAGGGTGTGGAGCAACTGAAACTCCCATACTTTGCTTGCAGGAATTCAAAAAATACAGCCACTTTTCAAAACAGTTTGGCATTTTTTTGTAAGGTTAAACATACACTTATCATACAATTCAGTGACCCTAGTCTTAGATATTAACCCAAGTTAAATTAAATCTTATGTTCACACAAAAATATGTATGTTAATATTCATAGTAGATTTATTAGTAATTGCTGAAAACTGGAATCAATTGAAGTGAGGTACATCCAATCAATGAAATACTACTTAGCAAAGAAAAGAATGTACTTCTGGTACCACAACAATGTGGCTAGATCTCAATTGCATTTTTCTATGTGAAAAACACCAGAATTAACCAGCCATGTACTACATGATTCCACTGATGTAACACTCTGGAAAACATTAAATTATAGGAATGGAAAACAAATCAGTAGTTGCCAGGGACTGAGGGTGTGGGAGGGGTTGATTACAAAGGGGCAGGAGGAAATTTGGGAAACAGATTATTGAACTGTTCCATATCTTGGTTGTGATTGTGGTTACCTGACTATATGTGTTTGCCAAAACTCAGAGTGGTACACTGAAAGGATGAAGTTTACTTTATGTAAATTATTCCTTATTACAGAAATGAAATGTCAGTGACAGATTATTTTGTTTCTGAATAATTAATGCTTTCAAAGTCCATGTGTTATAACCATATGCTTTTCCTGTTCTGAATATATGCAGTGTTAGCAATGTCTGCATATATGTTGTATGCCTGTTTAAGAAGAAATAAAGGACAAATTATAGATTTAAATAGCCCTAACTGTTGTCTAAATGTAGAAGTCATTAAAAGCTACTTGACTAATAGCAGCTTGAAAAAAATCTAAATTCATACTGGAGCATTACATCGCTGAGTGGCTAGATTCCAGGTAAAGTGATTGATTGCATTATTGAGGAACACATGTTTTACTGGTCTACCTATAAATTACCCTTAGCCCCAGGGCTACAGTAATCAGTTTTCATTTCAGAACATTTTCCTCCATTTAAAATTCCATGATTTTTCAGTCTAATCCTTTGTCCATTTCTATCTTGTTCATTTGTGGAAATAATTTCAGTTTTGTCTTGTCCTATAGAAAACTACCATCCAGTAGAAGTGCCTAAAATGCTGGTAGTAACTATTTTGAATGACTGATGTCTGAGGGAACAAAAAAGAATGTGGAGGTCCTTCTTAGCACATTCTCATTTCTGGGGGAAAGGTCAATAATTCAGATAAATCCTATTTCATATCTCTACCAGGGGTCACGAGGAGCCAGTCTTAACCCAGTTATTGAAAAGTCTCTCCATTTTACAGTAAGCAATGAAAATTCTTACAGAGAGATATGACCTTCAATGTTTGAGATTAATTCATTTAAATACATACACATTATTATTTATTAAACTAAGAGATATTTTGCCTTCTAAGTGGTAAAGTTTCTTTCTTCATTTCCATTTCCTACAAAATTTCTACCAATGTACTTGCCCAACAACCTTTATTGGGTTGAAGGAGGAAGAGTGTTCTTTTGAAATGACACTGACAAACATGCACTGTACGCTGGACCAGTAGAGTGGTGATTCGATTAAATCCATCAGGCCAATGACCACTGATGGCGGCTTTTTGTCACAAGCTCTGCTTCCTTCGGTAGTTTCCACAACCCAAGTCCTTCTCTTTTTCATCATATTATCACAGCCTCCCCTTGTCTCCCTCTGCACTCCAAAGCATCCTTATTCATAGACACTTAAAGCAATGTCCTTTATGCAGATCTTGATTTGTTATCAGAAATCAATATTTTGAAGGCTTTTTCTTCATGGATTACTATCATTTCAAAATCAAAATATTTTGCAATTCTGAGAGCTCACAGAAATATTCCGTGCCTGAGCTGACAGGAAACTGTAATCATATTGTCAAGCAGTTGCTCTGACTGTGGCAAAGTGAGAATGTTAGATTACATGTGTCAGCATGTGAAGATAACGGCTGTGCAGTGAACAGCGTGCTGAAGGCCTGATAGGAGATGGGGAGTTTACCGCTGTAAACTGCAGCCTGTTGTCGACACCAGTGCCGCCTTGGCATTCCTTCATTTGCATTAGGAACGCTTTATGATCAATAAAGTGTCTCAGTTGAACTGTTTGGAAAGCATCCTGAACATTCCCGGGAAAGCCTGTTCTGTCAATTATTACGTGCTAATCTGCAAGCCAGGGTTAAACAACCAATGGTTTCGAATGGGTAATATTGGTTCATCTTTCTCAGACTGGATCTAATAGCATTAATATTTTCATTTCACATGAGTGACTATACAGCAAGATAATAAATGTTTTTCTGCTAAAATGGATAAAATCTTATATCTGGTAGCCAGTTTTCTTGGGTATTGAAAGATTTATTGACAATCTCTTCTCTTCTGTTTTTTTCCTGGTCACAGCAAGACCCTTAAAGTTCTTCATCATTCTTCCCTCCTCCCATGGTGGCTTGTAGCCTCTACCAAGGGCTCCCAGGGATATCCATTATTCAGCACCACGATACGCTGCAGCTACCTCCATGGCTTAATCACTCAGCATCCACTCTGTCTTCTTCCGCAGAGGCAGGAGAAGGCTGTGGAGTTTGAGGTCAGTATGTGTTGGCTTCACCCTTTTATCCAACCTGGCAGTCAGATATTTTAAGGTGCTGTATTTATTATTCAGTTGCTAAACCAGGGTGATTTTTGTGACTGATGTTGTGGTATACTAGGTGTTTACTAAATAAATACATATTTTATGATGTGCATTATTTATTAAGTTAAACATTATGCTACTCAAGTGTATCTTTTGGTACCTTCTTTGTCTTTCTTTCTCTTTACATTCTTTTATTTTCACTTTGCTTTATGAATCTATTGCTGCTCATTGGGCCCAACATTCCAAAGACATTCTCCTGGAAGAGTTGGGCACTTTGGGAAGCTACATTACCTCTTTCTGACCCTTTGGCCATCACTTTATAATTGCTTATTTTAATACCCTGAAAGGGACCTTAGCTGCCTGAGAGTCGATGCAGCTCCCTGGAGCATTAAATTTTCAGGAAGCAGCTAGGTTCAGGGAGGAAAGTTTTAAAGCAAATCCTGCAGATCTCCTCAGGGTAGATTTGGATTGGGGCGCTCTATTTTGTTTGCATGGGCTGCGAGTAATCTCAGCTGCTGAAAGGGAAGAAGACCCAAGAAACTCTTAGGGCTTATGACTTGTGTTATATTCACTCCAGTCATCTCCGCTCCTAACTTCCCCCTCCTTGTTCCACCCAACACTCCTGGAGCCTTGAGGCAACACAGGTAGCTTTGGGGAGCAGATGATCATCTCGTGAAACATGCTTTTCATGTTAAAAAAAAATCAGTGAGGGGCTTAATTGGCCTTTCAGGATAAGATCAAGAATAGAAAATAAACTGACACATTATGTGTCCAACACAGGTTTGTGGATTTTCAAATACTTACAGTGTGGAAGAAGGTTACCTCTCACCTTCAATGATTTGTTATATAAGAAAAATGCATTATTTAACAGTTGTTAGGTAAGCAGTAGCCTGTGATGTTATCAGAGGACATCAAATGAACCGAAGAGTCAACCTGGTTTTTCATTTTTGCTTTTCTAGCCTCCTTCAAAGCATTCAGTACAATAGAGCATTGTTGGGACTCCTGATTCTTAAGATGGGTCACAAGAAATCTTGAAACTGTTTTATGAGTCCTTGGTGAATAACTGGCCCACTATTAATATTTGTGGTTTTCACCTAGAATGAGAGTACAAACAGAGGCCCTTGTCTGGCATACTGGGCTCTATGATGCAGAAGTCTGTAGCTGGGGTCCTGTTGTTGGCCAGTTTATGGGGAGTACAGAAAGTCAACACAAATATCAATTATCTGTCGCCTTGTATTATCTGTCTTATGTGTTTTGGGATATTTTGTCTCTACTTACCCATGTTCAAGGTTTTCCAAGGCAGCATTGGCAGTGCTTTTGCAATCTTCATGATGCTTAGCACAGGGCTTTTTTTTACTATTTTATAATTGCATAAAGATTTAGATTACATAAAACTCCTTAAATCTCAAAGCTGTGAGATAAATATTAGACACAGACACAAAGGAACTATACTTAAAGAAGAATGATGTATGACTTAGAAAATGCACCCCTGCGATTTAAATGCATCATTTTCAAGAAGACTTTTGAGCATTTTCCTTCCTCAATTAGGTTCTTTATCACCTTCTTCTGGGTTTAGCAGCCATTAATCTCTGGTCCTTTTATGTTCCCTTAACAATTGTTCATATATCTCTTTTTAGCAATTGTCACATTCTATTTATATTATTGTTCTTCAAGCACATATCTTAGCTCCCCTTCTGGAAAGTGAGATGTTAGGACAGAAAGAGTTTCACTCACCTTTGCAGGATCCTGTACATTGCAGAAAGACTTATTCCTTGCAGGCACTCAGTAAACATGTGTTTGAATTGAAATCTGGGAAACTAATGCAACATCTTTTCATTAAATACCCTTTGGGGTAAAGATAAGTATGATGCAAATAAACCGTCTCTTATACTTTGTAGACCCTGAGACCACATCCTCAAAAATACAATATTGTGTAGCTATGGGTACTGTCATACAAATAATACCTTTGCTAAAAAGTAATTTTGGATTTGAAAACTGGCTTATTTCATTACACATTACATATCTATACCTTCTTTGATCAAAGCTCTAGCCAGATTAACTTGATAAAACAGCTGATTAATATAAAAACGATAGTTAAAAATTAGCAGTTGAAGAGTGGTAAAAATTTTCCTCTTCAAACTGTGATTTAATGAATATTACAGTGGTACTCACATTCAACATAACAGTGTTTATCAGAGTGACTGTTCTTTAGACAAAGTTATTTGTGATTAAACAAAGGAATGGGACAACAGATATACAAAGTTTCAAAATTACATGAATTTGCTAGTGCAATGATAGAGTGTGAATAGTTTTTAATTTCAACAATGAATTAGAATATTTCTTGCCCCTTATGAAAAGACTTTTTCACATTACACTACACTATTGCTTTCTACCTTTCCATCCACTCATTATATTTTTAAAAATTTAACAGTACCTCCTAGATGATGATTGAATAATGGTTATCTGTTTTGCTATATCACCTGTATTGATTGATGTCAAAATCATGTGATAGAGTCTTGTAGCTACCAGTAGAGGATTATAACTTAGAAGTGGGGATGTAAATGATGTTTATGAGAACTCTAATTACTGACATATGATTTGTGTTAAATGAGTCATATCCCGGGCTCCCCTGGTGGCGCAGTGGTTGAGAGGCCGCCTGCCGATGCAGGGGACGTGGGTTTGTGCCCCGGTCCGGGAAGATCCCACATGCCGCGGAGGGGCTGGGCCTGTGAGCCATGGCCACTGAGCCTGCGCGTCTGGAGCCTGTGCTCTGCAATGGGAGAGACCACAACAGTGAGAGGCCCGCATACTGCAAAAAAAAAAAAAAAAAAAAAAAATGAGTCATATCCCAAGGGAGTTTTGGGAGCTGTATCTCCTTGTATTCTTTTTCCATTGAACATCACCTTACACTCCTCAAACACTCCTGTACTTTTCCTCTTCTTTCTTTCAGGTAGGTCCACATCCCTATTGAAGTCATGAGCTTTATGTGCCTTTACAGCTGATTTTTATCTTAGGCAAAGAATGAAGACATGTTGAACAATTAAAAAACACAACCTGTCACCAAAAGCTAGGAAGTAGCACTGAGTAGCCATCTCGTTAATTTTGCTTTTAAATTGTGCTAATACAATGTAACCCAGATAATATATAGCAGAGGGTACCTAATTATGAAAACATTTCTTACCTGTTTCCTTCTTTGGAAAATCTGGTCAAAGTTTGCTGTCAAATATGCTGACTTTAACCACTGATGAATTTGGATATCTGCTTTCATTGTACTTCTTAAATATCCTACCATTTTGTCCTATCCTTCCAATCTCAAAGCCAATGATCTATTCTCCGGTTTATACTCTATCACCTCTTAGCATGGTATTACCTTAATTTTTAATTTTCCTTAAATTTTCCTTAAAGCCAAGCTCCTTCTCACTTCAAGACCTATTAATATACTCTTCCCTTTCAGTCTAGAATGTTCTTCTGCTTTTATCTCTCCTTTCCCTAGTTCTCCTTTATGCACTAGTTTTTGGGGTTGGTATATTATTCTAGTCTCAAATTCTAACTTAAATGTTATTTCTTCGAGGACTTGAGTAGAGGTATTAACAAGTTAAGAGACCAGGGGAAGTTTAATAGTGATATCACATAAAATTAGTATTCACTAGGATTTGGGGTGAACAAAAAGTCGTTTGGACCTACACTGCCCACTCTCCACTTGGGAATCCCTCTTCCCTCCCAAATCCAGACAACACTGCCCCTCTTCCTGACTTTCCTTTCCCTGTTGTTTCCAGCAACTGCTTTGATCATCTCAGCTTTCTCCGATTCCTCAGAGAGAAACCCAGCCACTCTGGTGTGTAAATTTCGATGGAACAGAATAGTAATGGGAGAGTCTATAGAATACATGTTTATAATGGGCCCTGAATTATTTTTCTTGTTTTCTTTATCTGAGGCAGGCTTGCTTATTCTCAAGCCCTGATGGATGTCATATAATCAATATAATCTCCAATACTTAAAGCTAAATGGTCTCTGCCACCTTCTTCCATGTTAGTTATTCTAGGATTCTGCTACGAACTGAGTGCTTGTGTTCCCACAAAATTCCTGAATTGAAGCCCTGATCTCCAGTGTGATGGTATTTGGAAGTGGGTACCTTTGGAAAGTAATTAGGTTTAAATGAAATTAGGAGATCATTATGGGATTAATGCCCTAAAAAAAGGAGACATGAGACCACTCTCTGCTTGCATTGCACACACCAAGGGACGGCTATAATACATAACCAGAAAGAGAGACCTTGTCAAGAACCTGACCATGCATAGCACCCTGATGTTGAACTTCCAGCCTCCAGAATTTGAGAAATAATTGTGTGTTTTTTAAGCCCCTCTGGCTATCGTATTTCATTATAGCATCCAGAACAACCACAGATTCCTAGAGACCATGGCTCATGGGCACAATAGGATCCAATCAAAGGGTTAAAGAGCTGGTAGTTTGTGAGGTAGAGCTTGAAAAGATCAACTGAGGCAGTGATGTACATTTGGGGAAGGCTTGGAGGGGATGCAGGAGTAGGAAAGCAGTGGGCTCTTCAGGCTGGTGAGCGTGGGCAGGGCTGGGTCCAAGTGCTAATAAGCTAGAGGGAGGATTCCAAAATGGTGCTTGCCAGCACCAGTGTCCACATGGTAGAAGGAGCACCCAAAATGCTGCTGCCAGAGTCTATGTCCTCAGGGTAAGCTGCAGTTCTCTTCTGCCTCTCTGGGAGACTCTCCAAGATCAGCAGGTAGGTCTGAACCTGGCTCCTTTCAAATTACTGCTTCTTCCCTGGATCCAGAGCATGTGAGATTTTGTGTGCTCCCTTTAAAAGTGGAGTCTCTATTTCCCATAGCCCTCTGGGTCTCCTAAAATAAGTGCCACTGGCCTTTAAAGCCAAATGTTTTGGAGGCTCATCTTCCCAGTACAGGATCCCTGGGCTGCAGAGCCCAATGTGGGGCTCAGGCACCTTGCTCCTTGGGGAGAACCTCTGCAATTGTAATTATTCTCCTGTTTGTGGATCGTCCAACCCTGGGGTATGGGTCTTGACTATACCACAACTCCACCTCTCCTACCTGTCTCATTGTGGTTCCTCCTTTACATTTTTAGTTGCAGAAGATCTTTTCTGGTAGCTTCCCATCTCTTTCATGGATAGTTGTTCTGTAAATAGTTGTAATTTTGTTGTGCCTGTGAGAGAAGGTGAGCTCAGAGTCTTTCTACTCTGCCATCTTGGGAACTCCCTCAGGTCCTTTTTCAATTAAATTGTTTTTAAAAAGGGACTATAGAACACTACAGTTTCAGAAATCAATATATAGCATATGACTACATATGACTGTCAAGAATATTTTTAATGTAAAATTTTCAAAAGTTTAATTGTTAAGTAATGAAAATTAACATTTTATTACTTCTTACTTTGCATAATATGTTTAATTCTTCATATTTTTAGAAAATATGTCTTTAAATTTTATTAAGAATGGAGATGATAGGGCTTCCCTGGCGGCTCAGTGGTTGAGAATCCGCCTGCCGATGCAGGCGTGCCCCAGTCCGGGAAGATCCCACATGCCGCGGAGGGGCTGGGCCCGTGAGCCATGGCCACTGAGCCTGCGTGTCTGGAGCCTGTGCTCCACAACGGGAGGAGCCCCAACAGTGAGAGGCCTGCGTACCACAAAAAAAAAAAAAAAAGAAAAAGAAAAGAATGGAGATGATATAAACTATTTTTGAAAATGAATTTTTTGGAAGTTTCATAGTCTCTGGTCCCTTTAAGGGCTTTCTATTTAGATGATTTTTACATACATATGTTTTCCCATCTTAATGGACAAACTTCTGATTAAAGTTGGAAAGCTATCATACTCCTAAGGTAAACCCAATATTGCAAAAATATTAAGCCCTCATTAAGCAATATAATGAGAATTTCTTCAAATGTGCATTGGACAGTTCCTATAATTCTCTCCTCTCTCACTTTAAATATTTTTTTTGCATGGAATATTAGCAAATGAATCAATGGTTATAAGAAAATTCTTTGGTATCTTACCCCAAAATATTATGAATGTTTTTGCTCAGAAAAAGCTTTGAGCTTTTTAAGAGTGTTTTGCTTATCCATAGCTGCATAACAAATTATGCCATAATTCCTGTCTTAAAACAACAAACATTCCTTATCTTACAATTTCTATGGGTCAGAAATCTAGATGTGGCTTAGCTGGGTCCTCTGGCTCAAGGGCAGTCATGAGCTTGATTGACATCATCTTTGTGGACAGGGTTATGGTCTCATCTGCAGGCTTGACAGGGAGAAGAGTCACTTCCAAATCCACTCCTGTGGTTGTTGGAAGGATTCGGTTCCTTGTGAGCTGTTGGACTAACAACAACTTACTGGCTTTTCGCCAGAAGCCTCCCTTGGTTCCCAATCACATGAACACTCCACATCACAGCGTCTCATCATGGCAGCTGGCATCTCTAAAATGGGTGAAAGATCCAGAGAGTAGGAGAGAGAGAGTATCCAAGACTGAAGCCATGGCCTTTCTTTAACTTAATGTAGGAATTGACTTTCTATTACGTTTGCTGTCATATAGCAAATAAAACAAGTCCCTAAATACAACCCACGCTGAGAGGAGAGTCATACACAAGAACATGAATACTAAGAGGTAGGTATCACTAGGAGCTGTTTTAGAGGCTGCCTACAGCAAAGAGTACTCCACAAACCCACTTCACCAACAATCCTACTTCACTAAGTTGATAGCAACCCTTTCTTTCTAGTTGCACAATCCAGAACTTCAGAGTCATCCTTGAGCTGTCTTTTTTCCCCATATGACATTCCAGTGTGTGAGGAAGTCTTGTCAGCTCTAATTCAAAAATAAATGCAGACTTTTATCACTTCTCATGCTTTCACCGCTATCACCCTGTCCTTAGACCCCAGCACCTTGTGTTTGGATTACTGAAAAAGCCTCCTAATAGGTGTTTCTCCTTTTGTCCTTACGCACTGTAAGTCTATTCTCTACACAGCAGCCAGAGGGACCCTTGTTAAACAGAAATCAGTCATGTCACTCTATTCAAAATCTCCCTTGACTTTCCATTTAACTCGGTAGAAGCCAAAATTTACAATAGATTGCAAAGCTTTACATGAGTTGGATCTTCATTCTTTACTGCTCTCTCATGTGCTCCACTCCAACCACACTGACTTCCCTCTATTCCTCTAGCTCGAGGGCAGACTCTGACCCAAGGGTCTTTTCTATGACTCTCCCATCTGCCTGGAAGGCTCTTTCCCTAGATTATCTTCTTGGCTGACTTTCTCTACTACTTCAGTTCTCTCTTAAGCCTTCTTGATAAAGCCTGCCCTGATCATTCTATTTTGTATTACAATCTGTCCTCCTCACTCCCATCCCTTCACCTGATCTACTTTCTTTATATTATAGCACATATCTCTTATGAACTGAATCGTGTTCTTACAAAAAGAGTCATATGTTGAAGTTCTAACTCTTATTGCTTCAGAATGTGACATTATTTGAAAATAGGGTCATTGCAGATATATTAGTTCAGATGAGGTCAAATTGGAATAGGGTGGGCCCCTCATCAAATATGACTGGTGTCTTTATAATTAGGGGGAGTTAAGACACAGACACACACACAGAAAGAATGCCATGTGAAGATGAAGGCAAAGATCAAGATGATGTGTCTTCAAGCCAAGGAATGCCAAAGATTGCCTGAAAACCACCAGAAGCTAGAGGAGAGGCATGAAATAGATTCTTCCTCACAGCTCTTCTAGGCTGGCCTACACCTTGATCTTAGTCTTCTAGCCTTCAGAACTGAGAAGTGATAAAATTTTTGTTCTTTAAGCCACCTAGTTTGTAATATCTTGCTATGACAGCCCTAGCAAATTAATATATTATCTTTTAATATATTAGGTAATATAAGTTTTATTATTTATATAGTTTACTGTCTGTCTTGTCTTGTTGAAATGTAATCATCTCAAGGGCAAGGATCTTTGCACATTCTGGTCACTGACAAAGATCTATGCCTGGCACATAGTAGGGTCTAGATAAATAATTATTGAAGGAAAGACAAAGAGACAAATTTGTTCTATGAAATTATTTATACTATATTAGGTTACACTCAAAGAACTAATTATAAAATTCTGTAATGTCCATATATACACTACCAACCGTAAAATAGATAGGTAGTGGGAAGCAGCCGCATAGCACAGGGAGATCAGCTTGGTGCTTTGTGACTACCTAGAGGGGTGGGATAGGGAGAGTGAGAGGGACAGAGATGCAAGAGGGAAGAGATATGGGAACATATGTATAGGTATAACTGATTCACTTTGTTATAAAGCAGAAACTAACACACCATTGTAAAGTAATTATACTCCAATAAAGATGTTAATAAATAAATAAATCCATTTTACATCTAACTCTTAAAAAAATAATAAAATTCTGTAATGTCCAAATATAGAATGCCTCACTCAACTGTAGACTTTTTGTTTTTACAGCCTGTCTTGAAACTGCTAATATAATACAGGGGGTCAATGATGCAAAGAAAATAGAAAATGTACCACTTTTTGATTAATGCAATTAGTAGACACATTGATGACATGCTGAATTACATAGAGGTCACACTAATCCAGAATATTATTAGATTAAAGAAGTTTCATTACAGATTGAATAGTACTTCAGTAATGATGCTAATGAGTATCTCTAAAGAGAAATGCTTTGAAGAACTTCATTTGTTCTATAAAATACCGAAAAAACTTACAGGAGATGAATTGTTTAAATTGATTAGTGAATACTTCAATACAAATAATATGAAAACCCTACATAAATTTGTGTGTCCTGAGAGTGAGGGAACATGACAGAAAGTTGTAAAGACTTTTGCATACAGCTCATATTATAAACCTTAAGGTTCAAGAAATACATTATTTTCTTCACAGTGAGGCTTTCAGATGTAGACATTGGCTGTAGATCAGAATTCCACATTTAATGATGTTATCAAAGTGGTGAATCTAATAAAATTTAAGCTTCTCCACACTGTCTTCAGCTTTATGTGAAGAAATGGGAGCAGGCACCACTTCCTGCTGTTTCACACTGAATTGTTTTGCTCATCCAAGGGAAGATTTTGTCAAAAATTTTTAAGCTGTAAGAATCAAAAACATTTTTTTCTGGATGATTCTCACATTGGCTATTTTGAAGCATAGTTATTGGCTTGTTAAACTTTACATCACTGAGCTTCTAAAGGAACTTAATGAAAACAGTAAGGACTCCATGAAAACATTAACATGCATAGAGTTTATAGATCAAGTGAAAATGAAATCTTGAAAGCATGGAGTAAAAAACATTTTGCTAATGATATTTAGTTTATATTGTAATGCTAATCTCAATGAAGAATCATTAACATACATTAGAGCAACATTTGACTGTATATAAAGAAAAGCTGTATCATTATTTTGAAATATTTGATATAAAAGTATTGGATTTGAAATCCAAATATATTATTACAAGATTTTTCAAAATTACATTGGTGAATGAAAGAAAAAAAAGAGTTGTTGGGTTTCATGACATACTAGTTAAAGAAAGGAAATCATCTAAATTCTGGTAATGGTGAGAATTCCATTCATCAGTCAGAAAGCTATTAATAGTCTTATGATATTTGCTAACTTTACTTCTGTGAACAAAGTTTCTCATTAATTGTTGAGTATAAAAAATTGAAGAAGTTATCTGTTTTGGTTACTTATTTCTACATAGCAAAGAGCCCAAAGACTTTTTGGCTTAAAGCAATAATTTATTATTGCTCACAGATCTGTAGGTTGACTGAACAGTATACAATTTGGCTTTGGATCTCTCATATGGTGGCATCAGTTATCAGCTGGGTCTAGTCATTTGAAGTTTGACTAAACTGAGAATCCAAGATAGTTGGCTGTTAACTGAAAACTCCACTGGAGTTGTCAACCTGAGTGCCTACATTTGGCCTCTCCATACAACTTAGGTTTTAGCCTCATGGCAGCTTGATTCTGAGATGGTCATCCCCAAAATAAGGACTTCAAGATTCCCAGATGGAAGCACCAAAGTTTCTGATAAGATTTAGTTTCAAAAGTTCAAGAATGTTACTCTTGCTGCATTTTAGTAACTTGTTTAACTAGGAAAATTCTAAATTTAAGGGAAGGAGAGCTAGATTCTGCTTCTTTATGTGAAAGGTAGCATGCATACACAGTGAGGAAGGGCATCCATGGAGGCCATCTTGGAGATGCTCTTCTCATGTAAAGTTTTGATGAGAAATTGAATGTAAACACTTAAAGAATAAAATATGAATTAAAATATGCCCATTAAAGCAAATTTAAATTAATAATTAATAATAAAAAATTTCATTTAAAAATAGGATATACTTCACAAATAGGATTAATGAGTGTCTTTCTCATAAGATAGACTCAATATGTGTTGGCTATGATTAGATGTTGACTTTTCAGTATTGCACTTGTGGTTAAAATTATCAGAATAGTGATGATAACATCTAACATATGCATGGTAATTAATGGATACCAGGCACCACTCCAAGTGCTTTGCAAATATTAATTTATTTAAACCTCACAGGTACCCTGTGAGATAGGTATTATTGCTAGTTCCAAGATAGACCTGAGACACAGAAAGGTTAAGCAACTTGCCCAAGGTCACACAGCAAGTAGGTGAGAGAACTAGTTTATAACCCAGGTTCCTTGGTTTCAGAGCCTGGGCTCTTAACCAGTACACTATACTATGTAGATTGTACTTTTAGTGAGAAAAAAATAGAGAAGCATCAATTGTAGATCAGACCAAATCACAGGTTGTTCAGTTGTACTATAATGTATTTGGTAAATAATATTGTGTTTCCATTTAAATGATAACACCTAGAACCCAGATCTTAGTATTTAACACCATTCTTGAATAAAAGGAATTAGGGCTTCTTGGAGAAATGGCTGATTCTAGGGTTAGGGTAAGATATATACAAGATAAGCCTGGAGCAACTTGTAGTGCCAGAAATTAACGAAATGCTCAAAAACAAAAAGAAGTAGGATTGGGCATTTCAAAAGGACACAAGAGCCAACATGAAAGAGCTTTCAACAGCCAAATTGCAGCCAATTTGAGCAATAACAACAAAAATAACTAATCTAACTGAACGTATAAAATAAATATTCATGAATTCATCCTGATGGAAATAAATGGTGAAGAGACAATTCATTCTTAGAAAAAAATTCCAAATATATATTTATTCACTGTAAAGTTACTATTTTTCCCATATAAATCTCTACTCTTTAGATATATATATATATAGCTTATATATTATAACTACTTATAACTAATTC